>NC_084957.1:2929245-3229245 GCF_949316205.1 Platichthys flesus
TTTTCTAAGTGATGAAACTCGTAAACCCAAACACATTCTCTGGCAGCGCGGCCGGTTGCAGGGACTCGGTGCATCGCAGCGGTTTCATCAACAGACGTGGCGTGTGTCCGTGAGAGATACAGTTAAGTCCTGTTTACTCCAAGTTACAAAAATTCATCTAACCTTAAAACTCCTTAATGCCAGAAGACTGTCTGTGAGCAGCATTTCTTCCACACAACTCAGGTGTTTAATGACGTGCCGCTTGACAAACACAATCCCTGTGGTATGTTTCATGTTTCCAGACTTTCATGTCCAGCATCGTGTCCAGTTCTAAACCAAGAGAATGAATTTTAAACAGACTGCTGTGCAGCTGCGATCTGACTCACACAGCTTCCTCTCTCAAGTCAGTTGAGTCTTGTCTCAATGACAAACTGAATACTTTGAATGTGTTGTGTTGGGTTCTGCCTTTCTTCAGACCCCGTGCATGCTGTGTGGTGGTGTGTACTGCCTCGGCCTCGTTGTGCAGTTCTGTTCTTTTTTCCTTCATGCAACTTGACGTCGAGTGAAATTAGAAGCTTTCCTGAGACCTGCCACCACGTCCCTCTTCCCAGTCACCTCCACCAGCCGCTCCTCGGATATTCCCGGGGCATTCCCCGGCCAGATGGGACATATAATCCCAACTACTGTGGTCTGGCTCTGCCCCAGTGTCTCCTCCCCAGTTGCCTCCAAAATGTGCTCAACCATTGGTGTTCAGGATGAAACCTAAAAGACCCAAGAACAAGCCCATCAAGCTCATTCCAGGGTGAATATATACTGTTCGATTTTAATTAAACATATACAAATGTGGATATGATAAAAAGTAGTTTCCCTACAGTGTATTGGCACATTCACTGTGACTCAGATATTGAAACAAAGAAAGAAAAAAAAAGTCCATTGTCTCCTGTGATAATTCCCCTTCTTTATCAGCGGAGCAACTGAAACTGCCTGTGTCATAAAAGCTTTGTTGAGTTTAGGGTCTATAGCGAAGCCTCAGGCCCTCGGCCAATTTAAGCAAGCTGCTCTCAGCAAGTGAAACCAGAGAAATGGCAATGCTCATGGGAGCAGGGGCAGTGATTCAAAGACAGCCATTCAGCAGCCAAACACTCTTCCCAGGGGCGGAGGCCATACAACCAGGACTATACAAGGATCACACATCCTCTGTTGTTATACCTCAATTGAGTTATTAATTCATAAGTGATCATTTTAGCAATGTTGGTAACTTGATCAAATTCGGCAGGTCGGATTTTGTCCAGAAAGTGTTTGTATTGATCGACCGGTCATTTACCAGCAGGGTCACAGCAGGACAAGTCAGAAGGGGAAAATATCAGTTTGTTTGTTTGCCACTAATTTCAATTCATTGCAGCATCAGGCAAATTTAGCTTTTATAACTGTCAAATATTAATAAAGAAAAGTGGCGAGCAGTTTTTTCTGACCTCAAGAAAGGAAGCGGTGCTATAGAATGGTTTTCAGATTACAACCCTCTCTCCTGCTGCTTTCTATGCATCTTGTGTTTTTGGGTCAACTGCAAATTCTGTGGAAACCTTACTCCAACCACTAGGCTACCATCATATGATTCATAATTCATTGTAATCAAATGCTATTTTTGATTCTGAAAACAAGTAGATTCTTATGTACAAATACTTGTAAAAACACCTCTTCATTTATGATGCTGTGTGTTCTCATAAATTTTCCAAATATTGTTTTGTTGATGTACTTCACTACTCGCAGCATCTATTGCACTTGTGTCCGTCCCGGGATCTCGATCCCTCACGTGTGGCTCTCTCTGAGGTTTCTACCTTTTAGCTCTGAGGATGTCGCACATTGAGATTTGTGAATATGAGCATCACACACTACTCAGTATGAATATCAAGACCTTCTCCCGTCTGCTGCGTGCTCAACAAAACCATGCACATGCAAAGTTGAATAGATTACCTGGAATTCACCAAACGTGAAGTGTTAGGATTTGGACATGGCAGCCAGGGTGAGGAGCGGGGGTTGTGATCCTTGGTGGGGGGGGGGCAAAGCAGCAGAGTGGGTTTAGCAGCAGCTGCCCAGAGAGTGACGACTGCAAGGAGGGAGGCGGGGGGGCATAAAGAGCAAGGGGAGGGGGGGGCAAGGAGAGAGGGAGAACCAATGAAGAAGAGGAGGAGAAGTCGATGGTGCTCTCCTCGTCGTGAACAACAAATCCACCTTCATCTCTTCTGTGTTTTGATGTTCTACTCTTTTCCTGCTTCTTTGAGAGGATCCTTCTCATCCATGCACCTTCATCCTGCCGTGCACTCGGCCAGTGAGCTCCCAGTCCCACCAGCTGCCAGGAGTGTCACCGGGTTAGTGGGGCCTTGAGCCACACAGATAATCAGCTTTATTAGCGCTGCTGCTAAAACCAATTTAAGAGCAGACTAGAGGGATCAGACGGGCCAGCTGTCCACACCAGCTCCGTGGCAGGCAGGCAGGCACCCTGGCCCCGGCCCACACAAAACACCAAAACAACAACAAGCCAACTGTTTGTGGCGCCAATTAAAACCGTGAGCGGGCTTATTACCATATCTCTGAGCACGGCCCCGGAGAATCCAGATAAAAATACAAAAACAATTCATTTGTTGTCACTGATGCGTTTGGGATCATCCATTCGGAGATTATGGGAATATTGAAAATGGTGATTGTGTTTTTTTTGTGTGTGATTTGATTTTCAATAGGTTTGATGGAGGGTTTCTGACAGGTGACGTGGCATCCAGCCGGTGTTTATTTATTTATTTCAGCTCTGTCCACGGGCCAACTACCTCGGAGCAAAGTATCCTCGCCTCATTAACGAGTTCCTGAACCTGACAGTGACCCAGCGCCGGCCCAGTGACCTCCTGGGGTTTCCTCTCCACACACAGTCCTAATTACAGAGTGGCGAAAGGAGGCTAACTCCATATTAGACCGGGGCGAGTGTGCACCGCTCCGCTTCAGGCACAACCTCAACCTTACGTCACGTCTCCGTCTGGGACGGGACACTGGGACGGATTGAGAAGGTTAATCTCGGGCACATCCTTTTACCCAGTGCCAGGTCTGGTCCAGTCAGACCAGAGGTTCCAGGGCCAGATTAGCCAGGAAAGGGCAAGTGAAAAACAAGACGTGCTCACAGACTGGCTCTTCAGTATCAGGGCACCGGGACGGATGAAACACTGGCTGAAGATCTATCACTAAAAACTCCCTCACTTGCCTTTTTGTTTGTTTCACCAAGCTCCCAAACGGGACCTCGTCCACTTGCACCACTTCAGGATCCGAGACATACTTGTGCACATGAGGACTGTTCTGTGGAAAAGGAGTCGGCATAAATCCACATAGAGAAATCTCAGCTGCATCAATCTCATCCAGACTTGTCATGATATCTGTCTGGTGTTATTATTCTCGAATGCAGAGAAGCAGCTGTAGGAAGGAAGAGGAGATCCTCGTCTTAATCCTGTTGACTCGGTAAACACAGCTTCTCTGACCCTGGATCTCAGCACAAGACTCTTTGAATGAGTAAACGTTAAATATTTACAAAGTGTAATTGTAAGTGAACATTCTCATTGCATCCGGTTTGCATGTAGAATGTCTGTTTACTCAAAGTTGAGTCAAGGGGAACCCACATCGCCCACAACCCATCAATCACTACATGTAAAATGAATGCACCAGCTGATTGTACCAGGTCGATTCAAGGGTTGATATTTATACCAATGACAGACCAGGCCTGAACTCCTAAACTGAAATGTACATGCATGTGTGTCTTTGTCCTGTGTGCTTATGCTGTCTTGTATTTTTATGTGTGAATGTGTGAGTGTACCCAATGCGTTTGCAGACTTGTGTGTGTGTGTCTGTGTGTGTGTGTCTGTGTGTGTGTGTGTGTGTGGAGGACATGAACAGCAGAGTCTTCGTAGGAGCACGGATCTCAGTTAATCTGCAGTTAACGGCTGTTTAAACAACCTCCATAAATGTTCAACGATGCTGTTGAATGGAAGGCCTTTTACCTTGTGCAAAAAACAGGCCGCCAGGGGCCTCGGGGGGGGGGGGGGGGAGCCCCCCTCGGACTTGCATTTAATGTGTGCAAGAAGGCAGCCATTATCAGTCCCACAATGACACAATTCACCCTGACTGTGTGTCTGCTCTCCCATTTGGTTTGTATCAGGGCCCCAGTCCTGCTGATGGCTATCTAATTGGAGGAGTTAATCAGGAACTAAATGCGATCACAACTTTGGTTTAAGACTGTTTTATCTCCTAGTTGAACTTATATCATCAAAGAACTTCTGCTGCTTCTTATATTGTATATAAACAGTATTTTCCCAACACACACGTTTCCAAAAATTCGGTTACAAGATCTCAACGGCGCTCATCATAACTTCTGAATTTAGCAAAGGTTCGTTTGGACTTCTGATATCTGACCAATCCGATTGGCTCCCACCCAAACACTGGAACCTTTACAGAAGCTCAATGCGGTTCAGAAACACATCACTACTCCTCTTTTAATAGAAGCATCTCTATTTAGTCTCCAATGTGGTTGTGTGAGTGCTCTGTAAGACAGATCCTTTTTTGTGGGATGTGCACTCATCCTTCTGAAGTAAACACACACACAAACCCACACACACAAATACCTCACAGTCATTTGCGCCCACTCTACACAACGTGCATCATTTCATGGATTTCACATTCATCATAACCGCTGATCTTTGGATGTCTTACTCGTAAGGAGACCGTCGCACATAAAAACAGTAGGAGCAGTGCCTCTGCACACACACACACACACACACACACAGACACACACACCCAGGGAGAGGGAGGGTGAGTGAGTGTGTGTATTATGGTGACCAGGGCAGTACTCCCTCCACTCAGCGCTCTAGGGGAGCACAGTGATTTACTGTTCCTCTCAGCAGTGTTATAAACGCCGCTCGGCTCCTTAACGAGCCTCTGACATGCTGCATGTTCCCAGCGTGTTTTTTTTTGGCTCCGTGGCGACGACTGGCTGATTGCTGCTCCCATTAAGAGGGCATTCCCAGTGACACCAGGGCGCGCCTTCAGCCTTATGCACTCAGGCAGTACGAGCAATCAACCAGGGCTCGGTAATAAGGGAGCACATACAGCACCTGCTGTGCCGCCCGTCAGGCTGAGATGATATTTATGGTATTTTTCTTCTTCTAGTATGAAGAGAAATTTGATTTGAGTCTCATTCTGCGTGTGTTGTAATCACGAGAGAGCAGAGAGGTCTTAGTCGTGCAACACTGACCTGCTTATATCTCCTGCTTAGTGATTATTCACCTCTCAGTCCCACATGCTCCCTGAAGTATCGAGGCTACATGAGTGCACACTCAAGCAATCACATGCACTTTCATTGTTAGTTTGACTCTTAGTCGATCAGAACCCTGTCACCTCCAGAGTTTGGTCCTGAATGCGTTCTTCTATATTTTGTTCATTTCTTAAATTGTCACTCCCTCTGCTTAAACAGAGAGAGTTTGAAATCTGGTCCCCATTTTATCCTGCTGCTGGGATTGAAGGTTTGAGGTTGCGTGTCACTGAGTGTGAAGTAAATTGAAATTGTATGAAAATGTGTTTTCAATATGTGTCTAAATCAAATCGACAGCTTGCTGCCCTGGAACTGTCAAAGCCTGTAAGTGGAGTTTAGGCCCAAAGAGAGGAACTGCTCTGCATCCGATGGGTCATCACCAGGTTCAGATAAAACCTTAATACTCAAATCTACCAAAGCTTGAAATAAACATAGAGCCGAGTTTCCTCATTATCCAGAATTATCTCCTGAAACTCTGTGTGAGAAGACAAAGAGGAGGAGATTCTCCCGCCTAAGATCAAGCAGGTTTTCTTTTTCAAATACACTTCTCGAGTCTCTTCTCTGCTCTCGGTTGTGATGCTGGTTCTGTGGACTAATTGATTTCCTGCCGATGTTGTCATCAGTCGCTGTCTTCCTCCACGCAGCCTGTCCAGCCTCAAGGTCGGTGACGACAACGTTGCATGAGTTGTGCTGAGGAATTGTCTCTAATACAGCTGGCTCAGATATATATATATATATATATATATATATATATATATATATATTTTTGTTCCTGCTGCTTCAGTTAACAGATACAAATGACACTCCTGAGGGTTCACACTGTGTTTCCTGTCTGCGTGTGGAAAGGAGCAGTTAACCAGATGTGGCCACATGGAACCGGCTCAGCAGTGTCTGCAGCGATCAGGCTCATTTCGAACACATTACCTGCTCCGGACCAAGGCTGCGTTAATGACGTCTGTTTGTTTTCATCCTGGTGCTGAATCCAAACCAACCTGCGTTGTTACAGTTCATCATGAAACCATTCAACTGGTGGAAACAGACTAAATGAAACTGTCCTGAACCGGAACACTTTATCTTTTATAATGGAGGAACTGCTTGTGAGTAAACTGAGGACAAACTGAAACAACATATGTGTGCAGTCCTGCTTTATGATGACACAAGTAAATGATGTGTCAGGTGAGACTATTTGACTGTCAAAGGAAAATCTACCCTTAAATTCAGCCTAGTGTTTGAATAGACACATGAATTCCACTCACCACAGGTTTGGATTGAACATACATGCAGGTTCTCCAGTGGTTCTCCTGGTCCATGGAAAAATATGTATTAAAAAAAATAATCCATCTGAGGCATCTGGTGTTGCTGCTGATGTATAAAACATATCTTCACACACACACACACACACACACACACACAATGTGAGAGGACCTGCCACATAGCCAGTGTCGACTCCACTTCAGCACAGAGTCCGGTGGTCACTAACTGACAGCTGCCAGCACCACAGATACACATATCTCCACACAAACCAGTCGCAGCTGGACCAACGAGACGCTGCAGCAACCGTCTCTGCGTCTCGTCCACGACTCCTTCTCTAAAACCCAGGATTCCGCCCTGAGGACCACAGATCCCAGTGTGCCCCAGTTTCCCACTGCTCCCAGAGCAAATCCCCTCTCGAGGTCTGTCTAGACCTGCCGTGCTGAGACGCCGGACGCCATACGCCGCTCGCACTCTCTCTCCTCACATGGCTGGATTACTCCTTCAACCACCTGGACATCAGACTGAGGCACCGGGAGCAAGTTGGGAAAACACTCTGCTCTAAAGTGTAGTTTCATTTAAATCTCAAGGACTCATCTTAGCAGCCATTGTGAATTGCCATTTTTGTGTTTGAATGCAAAAAATAAATTTATAAAAATTATACTGCCAGGCATTTGAAGCCTCCCAACTCTCTTTCTGTTTGTGCTCGGGTTCCGACTCGGCTGCAGTTGTTGTGTCCACAGAGCAAGTCGGTTATAGAAGCTGGATATCAACTCTCAGTAAACCTCAAAAGCTTTTTATCGTTAAACCCTATACGGCCCAGATCCAATTATTATTACTGTATTTTGTGTTTTGTTATTTCACAGCATTTTATTGTTTGCCTGACTCTTTTATCCAAAGTCCACAGTAGCTGTAGATCCCCATACTGCATCGATGCAAGCCCAATAAAATCCTGTTGCTTTAATATTACACAACACACATGACACAATCAATCACGTGTGCGTGTGTGTGTGTAAGCTTACACCGGCCTTTCCTCGGGGGGGTAACACACACCGCCATGACACGTCCCTCTGAGGAGTTGCTGTATATTGAAATCTGAAAAATGTGTCGCATCACGAGCAAAACACAGAACAATGGCTTTATAATTCACGTGTTATCGGCACTACAGGGAGACACAAAGGAACGAGGAGCCAAGTAATAACATTTAGGAAATATGTTGGGATGTTTTTCACACGATTGGAACAAAGACAGAAAGTAAAACTGCACTCTGCAACATATTTATCATCACATGTTCTATTTTTCATACTGATGATCTTTAAATATTAAATATTTAAATTTAACCAGGGGTCTTCTTTGACCTTTTTCTCCATGACACCAGTGGTACCACAGGTTATGCTAATTTTCCACCGAACCTCACGACCAGGTCCAAAGACGTGAAACCAGCCTGGAGCAGGAAACGACTCCGGTGGAGAAACAATGCTGCTTCGCCCCAGTGTCACCAGCACAGAGCTAATAAACAGCAGGTGAAGGATGAGTAAGAGCAATAAACACTCTGCAACCGGATCTCCCCTCTGGCAGAAGCCCAGACCGGCTTAGCTCTCCACATGAAGAGGAACATGTGCATGAAGACAGGGACCACTGAGTGACGGCCCATCGTCCAGCCTGGAGATCAGCCATCTCATGTGGAACGTCATCTCATCTTATTTCATCTTTAACTGATATTAGGCTTTGACCTTGTTCCTCCAAGCAAGATTACACCAAGTTTAAAAAAGACTGGGGGGGAATGATGATGAATAAATACTTAAATGAGACTACAGGGCGGTATTGGGGTGGAGGTGGTAGGAGGTGGTAGGAGGAGGAGGATGAGGAGGAGGAGGTAGATAATCATATGCAGCAGTAGCAGGAAGTGATAATCACAGATATTTACTTTTACATTTTGTCCAGACTTTCATTTAAAGTACATTTGTTTTTGTTTTAAGCACCATGCAGATGTACGTCTGCTTCCTCATGCTTCTTTATCCAGCTCTATCAAGAAGAGGTATATCAGCCAATGCCTCTCTTCTGATTGGCTGACCAGGCACAACCACATGTAATGGAGCAAGCTACTGAAGCTCGGTTGAACTCGCTGTCAAGTGCACGTTTAAATTCCACTCACGTGTTTTTGCATCTGTGACATGACCCTCACTCGCTCGTGGTGAATCCTGAGGCACATCTCCTGCTGCGTTATCACATCGGCTCCTCCAGACTGCAGATGTTATATTAGAGGTAATAGACGGAGAAGGTCCTGAGGCTGACACTCAGAAAGCCCCCCCCCCCCCCCCCCCCCCGGAGAATGTTCAGAGCAGTGCATGTCTGAAAGCATCACAACGATAAGAGTCCTTAATATAGATTTAAATAAATAAAGGAGATTGCTCCAAACCACTTGGAAGAAACCAAATCCATGAAAGGATGGTGGGTGGGTTTTAGTTTTCAAATCACACAGCATTCATATAACTAGGTTATTACTTAATCTTAATAAGACATGGAAATATTACCAACTGTAACTGATGCTTACTAACTGTAAGCATCTGTAGAAGTTTGTGTTGTCTCATTGCTTTTGTACTGCAACTCTCCAAAGAAAGAAGGGAAAGGACTTTCTAAGAAACTGTTGGTGTCAAGAGGCACCAGTGGACGCCCCCCCCCCCCCCTCTCCCGCCCCCCCCCCCCCCTTCAGGAAAACATCCAACAGGTCTCCAAAGGTTATCTCTGGTTGAGCCCGAGCAGATAACTATCTACCGCTTGTAGGACTCACACACAGCTGTCTTCAGGAGAAGAGACAAAAGGCTCTTGTGTGAAAAGCAGCTCACTGAGGATTTCGTGTTTGGACTAAACGCGACGCGAACTGTAAACACGAGAGGCTGGTCGCTGCAGATGGAAGCACGTTGGCTCGAGGTGAAGAGTCAGCTAGGTGCTCTGCGTTCGGTCTTCAGGCTGTTTGGACTAAACCAACACATCAACATACGTAATCTGCCCCAGATGTTGCAGCGGAGACGGACAAAGCCAAAGACAAGACGGATTTAATGAACCGTCCCTTTACCTTGAATAAAATTTGACTGTATCATTCCTCTGTGGGTTTGTTTGTGTGTTTCTTTAGCTGTTGAATTCATTTTTTATAATATGATAACATGTACTATCTACAAACCTCCCAGTCCCACCAGTAGCAGGTCGACACATGCACGTTTTAACCCAGATTGACCTTTCCTTCTTGGGGACAGAGCCGCTGTAATTGTTTCACTTGTGCCACGTTTGTCTGTGTGTGTCTTTGGGTGGCGATGTCCTGATTTGACCCACCGGGACATGTGAACTCCTGCTCGTGGGGACAGTTTTAACTTAACAAAATCCAGTAAAAGACATTTTCATCTGCCGGTGGTTACATTGTGTTCCTGTGCTCTTTAATCCACGTGTTTGTCTGGAACATGTCCTACCTCATAAAGCACACTATTAAGCACAATCAATCTACTTTGCAGAGATACCAGCGGGCATACTGAAAGGAGATGGGGCGAATTGTGTGTTTGATTGTGTATGCATGTGCATACACAATACAACACAGCTTAGCGAGACAGATTCCACTCATTCGTCTCTTCTGCCGGTTTTTTTTTGAGAGAGAGAGAGAGATCGCAAATCCTCTGCTCTGCCTGATATCATGTAGGGTTATGCCGCAGTTTGATTTAGGTGGATTATTGTGTGATGGGGGATGGCTCTGTGTGTGTGTGTGTGTGTGTTGTGCAGGCGACCTCTGGGCCTCTGTTTGTATGTGTGGGAACAATGTAATCGTATAATATTCGCTGATGACATTATGAGTGGAGAGTTGAGAGCCGTGCAGAGATCACGCTGTCTAGACTCTGGTAGTGCTATAATGGGATTCAGTCAGATTACTGTGATTACACTTGTAGTTGTAATACAGGGCAGCAGCTCTCTGGGCTGCCAGAAGGCTTCGGTGTCACTCACTGCTGTGCCGGGTCCAACTCCTCAGTGGCTCCGAGCCACCACACATGAGAACTTTACATTACATATTTACATCTACATCTCCTATAATAAATATCAGTTAAATACCTTAAAAATCTATGCTACTGCCTGACTGTTGTTGAAGTGCCCTTGAGCAAAGGAACTTGCGCATTGTTTATCATTTTTTTTCCATCGATAGCTCTGTCAGCCGTCATCAGATGCAAACACATTGTGCCAAACTTCCTGAATTCACTTCAGACACTAGCTTGGAATTCAAAGGTGAGCTGATTTAAAAGTTAAAGGGTCAGTGTGTAGAGTTTAGTGACATCTAGTGGTGAAGTGTAATGTTGCAGCTGGACACCCCTCACCTCCCCCCCATCTAAAAATAAAAGAGATCCTGTGCTAGCTTCTGTTGTCATAAAAAACACAAAAGGTTAAGTTTGTCCAGTTTTGACGGCCGTAAGAAAACATGGCGACCTCCGTAGAGAGGAGCCGCTCCAGATATAAATATAAAGTATTAAACATAAAGTATTTAAATATAAATGGCACTTCCTAGGGATATATTCAATTACCAGTAGATCCTTTCACATAAATCTTACACACTGGAGCTTTAAGTCTGAAAAGATGCAGCGTTGGTAAATCTGATTCCCTCCAACTGCTCGTGTCGCCGCTTCTCCCTTTGCTTTGTCCTCATGTTCCCGTCTCACGTTTGTGTCTCCTTGTGTTTGTGTGCGTCTGCTCGGCGAGGCATCACGGCTCTGTCCCACCATTCCAACTGGGCACCTGTTCCAGATTAGCTCATCCACTCCACAAGACTCGGCTCCTGCTCACTCCGTCTTCCACCAGATCGTCGGCTGACCCGGGCCGTGCAGCACTTTGGTCTGCAACCAGTTATCTTGTCTTATTTCTTTATTTTCAAACTTTGATCATTGCTGTTTCACTTCTGCCTCAGGTCCACTCTCACCAGTCTGCCCAGTGTCCTGCCTCGATCTACTCACTGGTCTGTCTACAAAGACCAGCTCCATATCCACTAATCAGTCTGGTCCACCATCGCTCTTCTTTTTTTCATCAATGCAAATAAATAGACTAAATATATATATAAATATTAAAGAAGATATCATTCATATATCATATGAATCTCCCTTTAACTTCTTCTGTTTGTTAGTTACTTTGCAGGATTACGTAAAAAACACTCAGCTGATTTCCATGAGATTCTGTGAAGACGTGGTGCAATGAGCAAAACAATCAATTCTGGTGAAGATCCAGGATTTACAGTTTTATTTTTCATTTTCCCAGACATTGCTAGAAAGGGCGTTTTCAGAATTTGTGTTGTTTTTTTCCAAGAATGAATGGAACTTGTTGTAAAAAAGTCTGGCATATGTAGGGGACTGGAATTTAGGAGTGTTTGCAATTTGGTTCAGATCCAACAAAAAAATTGAAATCCAGTAAATTGAATTGTGGTTTCATTTAGGGCCTGTTAGGTCTTGGCAGAGGTATGCCAGCTACTGAGTTAATAGAGTTTCATGTTATTGTTTAATGAGCCTGGAGCCTTCACGTCTTCTCATTGGACGCTCGATCATGAACATATTTCATCCTAGTTAATGAAATCAAGTCCATCAGTCACAACTTCTCAGAAACTTCACTCCCAGAATTGTTTGTTACTGGGAGTAACTTCTACCGAAGCAATTTCCAAATGGAGAAGTGTGTCAGAAAAAGATAAGAATAATTAAACAGAGAAACAGGATTATGTAACTTGGCTCTAGAGAAACGCTGCTAGTGAATAAACTGTTGACAGGCTTTAGGTCTACGGATCGTCCAGAATAACAGATTTATCTGAAAAGACAAATCAGACCGATAATCCTGTGTGGTATAAACAAGATTCTATTCACCTCCATGAAATTGCAGCGGTGAGAGAAATCTCAGAGAGATACGTCAAAGGAAATCCACGAGGAGAAATGTCATGAGAGCAGAACTGGGAAAATGCTTATTGAGCCTTTAGTGAAGCATCAAGCCACTCACAACCACACGACACTTAAAGTGAATCCTTCCAAACAAAGTGTTGGATTGTGAAATGAGGACGTTCAGTTTCTCGTGTCCCTCCTGCTGTCTTCCTGGACCGCAGTCTGGCACTGCCGAGGGAAACCGGGTCAAGAGCGTGGCCTGGTCTGGCCTCCTCGTCCACGAGTTGCCCCTGGCCTACATGTCATGTTGTGGTGTGACACCTGTTTACTTGGTTTCTATAGCTGCCCTTACACTCTGGCCACATGTTTTCGTGGAAAAGAGGACTATGCTTTCAGGGACTATAAAGGACCTTTTGTTCTCCGCTTCTGTCCTTAAAATACCTAGTAACACACAACACGGTATATGTGGGATTAGGTAATGGGATATGAGGCTAGTGTTTGCTCTGCGGATATGTATCAGGTACCAAGAGGGTCAGCGTCAGTCACTGCAGGCCGATCTCTCTCAGCCGTCAATCGCACAGGTTTTTTGTTCTTTTTTTCCACCTATACACTTCAAATGTATACGTTTCCCAAACAACATTAGTTAAGTTGTGTGTGTCTCCACATGAGTGACAGCAGACACGGCCCCCCCCCCCCCCCCCCCCCCCGGGTCCTGGACTCAGGAGGTTCTAAGTGCACTCCTGAAGCAAATCCCACTCGTGTCTCCTTCTTGGTCTAAAAGGTGTTTTTACAGTAGGTCTGAGGCTGTTGACAAGGCAGAGGGTTGTTGTCTTTCATCGGCGATCATCACTCACCTGTCTGTACCGAACGCCCCCCCCCCCCCCCCCCCACACCACCACCACCAGCGGCCTGTCACTTACGAGCTCCTCTAATGGGAGATCAAAGCTCCTTCGCTGAATCCCCAAAGCTGCGGCGGGAGACGACAACAACAGCGAGAAGCAGGAGGGGAACTCCCAAACTTCTAAACTTCTTCTCTTGTGAGACTCCCCCTCAATAATCAAAGGTCTCAGATGTGGCGCAGATACATATATATAAATCTATCCCCAGCCCCCACCTGCCCCATAAGCTTTGGATGCACTTAAGTAAAGCCTGAATCATATCTGAGAGGGTAGATCCTCTGGAGACCACAACATGCAGGTTTTACAGGTCTGTCTTAGGGTTCGAGGTTCTCAGGCAGTTTGGGCATAGCCAGATCTTTGGCTTGAGACGAGGCATGGAGCTGGCCAGTCGCCGAGGTGACTGTGTAATACATCACAGGCCGACTATAATGAAAACAGAAAGAGGAAGGCATGTCAGGGGAGAACGGCCTTGATCTCGTACGTCTGCATAGTGTTGAGGTAACGCCGTGTGGACAGGTGCCTGAAAGCCCTCGGATGGAAAGGTTCCCTTTGATGTTCCAGATTAAACATCCATGTTTTAATGCTAAACTCCAAAGTGATTCAATCCATGGAATAAAGTCCACGGATTACATTTACAGACCTGTTGTGTGTTAAGGTTTTACCTCTAACCAGCTCCACCTGGACCAGCTACAGCATTAAAATGCATTAAATATACAATATAACACTCATAAAAATGAATCATGCTCTGACATGGGTCATAATACAATGTTCTCTCAGTTTAATCATGTGAAACACTTAACTGTGACATTTCATAATAGCTCGTAGAATAAGTCCACTGACTAATTCAAAGAGAAATAAATTCATTCAAGTCGTTTTATGGAAGAATACAATAAGTTAGTTTAAGTTTCTCGGATAAGTTTCTGGGAAGATTTTTAACCACTTTCCAGGCAGTTTTTAACTTCATCAAATATAACGAATGAGAATCCTCAGTTTGATTTAAACTGGGGACATAGGAACTACATGGTTGGTGTCAGTAAACCCTCAGGCCAGTAGGACTCCATGATCCTTTGACATGATGTAAAATAAACAATGAACTCAGATAGATAGTTGTTAGTGGCAGGATCCAAAAGAAGAGACGTCACGTACACACGGAGGCGAAAGAGTTACAGAAAGAAAACATTGAAAAAACAGACACATGGGCAAGAGATGAAGAGATGAGGGGCAGATTATTCCTTTCCCCTCCTCTGCCTGGTCTTTTATTCTCCAAGGCCCAACCCAGCGATGTGTATCTGGATCTGGCCTGCATATTTGGGCCTGATCCGTCCCTGGGGTTCCTCAAACTGGCCCTCCGTGTTTGGGCATGAAAGAGAGCTGATAGTATTCAAAGTACCATGACAAGAGAGTGACGCACACAGTCGCCGACTTTTATCTCGACATCAGCAGCTGGGATTGAGCTTTGACGCATGCCCGTCATCTCAGCTTTCTGCCGCAGCAGTCCCAGGGCCATGAAAGGTGCTTTCATACAGTAGATCGGCGATGAGCGGGTTCCCGAGACAATGGAGCAGCACACAATAGCAGCTGTCACCTGGAGTGATGCGTTGGAGGCTCCTCAGATCACCTCTGTGTGCAGCCTCTCGGAAATCTACAGCAGAAAGCATCGGAGCCCGGTCAGCTGATAAGTTAATTGTGTTAATGTGGGCGAAGTGGTTGGTATAATGTCAAACAGATTGTTCCAGTCAATGAGCAACAGGATGTTGTAATTTAGACCAACCAAGACGCTTTCCTGCTTCACTGTCAGGAACAGCCACCGCGGAAAATCGAAATCTAAGAGCGGAGCGGATGTTGCTGCGAGGGCCTCAGGTGGAGACGTGTGTCTTTCTGCTCGCTGCCTCCTATCGGCCCCGTAGATCCATGAGGAGGTCCATGAGGAGGTCCATGAGGAGATCACTGAGGAGGTCCATGAGGAGATCGCTGGGAGGTCCCTCACATACGAGGCAGCCATCGCCCAACCTGCTGCACTCTGTACTTCACAATGAGCCAGTCTGTTAGAAGTGTTTATCTCCATCTCTAGATGATTCAGTAATCCTGTTATAGACGGTCCCAATAAAAGCCCCTAATCGAATTAAGAAAAATTCCCTTTTGTGATTGTTATCTGCCTGGATGTGACAAAAGGGCTCATTATCCAGATTTATCACCGAGTCACGGTGAGGAGTCGTGTGGCTTCGGGACCACGCTGGTGTTTCTCTGGATTCCTCCAGGCCACAGGTTTACTGCAAGTCAGGAGATTATGATCAATAATTAATTATGGTCTTGTTTGGTAATACAAAGCAATTAGACCATGGACAGATTATGAGAGAATGAGCCCCTGGACACAGAGAACTCCCCCCCCACACACCCCACACACACACAGCTATATACCTAGGCTCTCTTTGAGACGACTTCCAGCTATTTGACATATCTTTACAGTTATTAAGAATCAATATTGTTGAGGTTTGACTGAAAGTGTGTTTTCTGAAGCTGTTCGACCACCTGACAAGAATCTCATCTGAATCATTCTGACATCTTTAAAGCGGATCTGGTCCAAACATCCTGATACGTATCAAACCCGGGGGAAACTATTATCCCTTAAAAACGAACACAGGTTGATTTTCACGGTACTTCAACTGGGAACATGCACAGTGCACACAGAGTGGAGCTAATGAGAGGCCGAAGCCCAGTTTAACCCCAGTATCTCCCATCAGGTTAACCCGGCCCTGATGATTCACATCTTTCTGAAGCAGAAACTGAGTTGTTGTGTTAAATTACACAACTTGTAGTGTTTAAATCGACCTCGTACAGGACACCGGGTCACATCTTCAGCTTATGGGTGAATATTTATCTATACATAACAATCTCATTGTCTTTGAATCTTGGGACATCAGCTCTCTCTCTCTCTCGTTGTGTCTTCTCTGGAAGGAATATGTTGTTGGTCTGTGCCACAAAGACACAATGAGCTTGTGATGTCTTTATCTGCACTAAAGTCTATAGAATACCAACACAACACAGTCAAGAATCTCAATTCATGTTTTTTTTTACACGTTGTTGGGACCACTGGCCATAAATAGATCACCAGTACCTCCTGGTGTTCACTACAGGTAATGCCCCTGATCAGGACTTTGAGTGAGAATCCAAAACTCTGAACACACACACACACACACAAAATAAAGACACATTTATTACGTCAATAAAATAAAACACTGGCTCCAGCTGTTAACCTTTCTCTAATGTGAGATTTTACCGTAACAGCAGGGGAAACTTTTTACTGGATCACTTGGAGACATCACAGAACCCCCCCCTCACCGATTCCTCCCCTGGGAGAGGCCGTGTGTTTAGTGGTGCGGGTGTGTTGACGTCTGATGCTCTTCCATGTGCACCGTGTCACACAATGCCGTGACTTGGAGAGCCAGACGGGCTCGTGAGTCAGAGGAGGTAGGGCCCTTGTGGCCGGCCGCGCTGCCAGCTCGCTCAGCAGGCTGTGACGGCTGCGGTGAGGGTTTGTCTGCAGACGGCTGCTGTGGTCCAGAGACTAGACCTGGGTCAGAGCTTGTAGTGAGTTCTCATGGTGCTCAGAGGAGAGATGAAGGGAACCCAGAGAGAAAGTCACAGCAGAGACCAGCAGCCTTGTAATTGTTTCTTTGGAGGAGAGGGAAAGTACAGATCAAGGCCTTAAATCTGAGAAATGACGTGTTCAAGGCCTCAACAATGACAACATCTTGACCTCATCTCCCGGCTCAGCCAACAAAACGCCCCGGACCGGATGTCATAGACCCAGGTCCTTTGAGGTTGACCGTGAGTCACTGGAAAGGGACAACACCCTCCCCCCCCACCCTCTCTGGGTCCCCTCCCACAGCTTTGAAGTGGTGGCAGATTGTGCACACACAACGTAAACCTCCCTGCAACAAACACTGTGATTTACCACCCAGGGCCGAGGAAGTGGCCACTAAGACAGGTCCATTCGGTTTATAGGGCTATTCCCTAGCTGTCGTACCTCCGGACGGATGCTCCTTTGTGATGGACACTTTGAGAAATGCTGGTAAAGAGGATTCCCAAAGTGGAGCCAGAGCAAATGTCTCTACAGGCACCGAACTGAGGCCTCTGAGCTCAGGACAAACTCTGTCACTACAAAACATTCACTGCTGTGGTCAAGACACCCGGAGGACAAATGTCCCCGGACTCCAGGGGTCAGATTCGGCTCTTTCACTTTCAGCTTTACTCATGACTCCATCTTGAACATGTGGCTCACTGGACATATTCTCACCGTTCTGCCACCGTGCTCCACTGAAGCTGGATCTGATTCACCCCAGTTCAAACCAATAAATCTCTCATCACAAGATATGATTGGAAAAGAAACTATTTATTTCCTGTACTGTTGTTTCTCATAAAATAATTTATTGATTATTATTATTAATAGTAATGTTGGTGCTGCTTTAATTGCTGCTGTTAAGGTTAATAACAATACTACACCTCCATATAAGTTCCACTTTTTGATAATGATTATTAATATATTATTGTGTGTGTGTGTGTGTGTGTGTGTGCGTGTGTGTGTGTGTGTGTGTGTGTGTGTGTGTGTGTGTGTGTGTGTGTGTGTGTGTGCTTTCAAGGTGCTATTCCTGTTACAGATCTCTAATCACGGCAGTAAATATACTTTTACTTCAGGCTCAAAACCAGTTGAGAAACTCACATTTTTTTAGTGGAGGAGGGAAACTGTTCAAATAGTCAGTGTGTAGTTTTAATGATGAGAGAAAATATACAGATTGAACCTTTAATGTCCATCAAACTGCAATACTATAGATGACCAATAGAGGGCAGCATTTATCAAGAAATACCGTCACTGCTGCTCTTTAAAGTAACTGACTGTTCTTATTTAGAGCTGAAGAGGTCGCTTGTTAATGAAATCTCACAAATAACATTAGAGAGTTACATCTTTTTACATTATTTAATTAATATTTTACTTTGCTTCCATCGTAGATTATTAAGAAATTAAAACTTAAAATACAATTGTATAATAAATGTGTCTGAACGGCTAGATTGCTCTTTATTTGCTTTCATCATTTTATCTTGTAGTGCACTTTTTTAACTCTGTTTTTAAACGTGTTCTATAAAGTCTTCTTTTTATTATGATAACAATAATAGCGACTGATATTTCGTATTGCTCTCTCCATATTTAAGATATATAGTTTTTATTGTTGTTGTAGTTTGAAATGGAAAGTCTAACAGATCCCACTACACTCACTGGTTTTAACAATGATCCACACATGTGTCTCCAGCCTGAACCCTGTCCCGGCTGCTGGGAGACGCAGGTGGAGGTGAAGCTTTCTGCTGCCCTGAGAAAACCCTGCACTGCCGTCAGGGCACAGAGAGATGGAGTGAATGGAGCTCAGTGATGAGCAGATAAGAGGACAAGGTCTCCTCTGTACTCCACCTCCCTCACCTCCCTCACCTCCCTCACCTCATTCACTCTATAAACGGATGTGACGGCAGTGGTTCTGGTCTCAGGTGGAGGATTTGACTCTGAAAGCCTCATTTGTTGCCACAGAGGGCAGATCAAGGCTTCTTGATATTTCATCTAATAAAAAATACATCACCACAGTTTGTATTTGTTGTGTTCATGTCACTAAAGTGGACTTTGTGTTGACGTATTAGAAAAATATCCCAGTTTTTATGTGGAAACAAATCAGTCGCCCTTTGTCTGAAAATATGTGTTTTTATTTTCTTGTATGGAAAAACATTTAATCTCATGTGACCATCAACATTTTCCATCACTGAGCTATTTGTCATTGAACACTGGAACTTAAGTATAATTAATTTAGAACAAAAGTATTATTATTATTGAGTTATGAATAGATATAGTTGAATAAATCTAAACAATTCACTGATAAATTAGGCACAGATTAATTTAAAATGTGCATCATATGAACATGACAGAAGGAATATATAATAAAATGATCACTAATCCATGTATAACCTGTATCAGATCAAAACTATGCAACGTATTTATAAAAATCATGTATCGCCTGATTGTTATCGGGATGTTTAACACAAGATAACTTCAGAATTAGTTTCAGATTATCTACTAAAGTGGCTGATAAATTCCCATAAACAGTCTGAAATCACAAGCTGCAGATGTTATCACTGAGGAATGCATGAGGTAATATGATCAAACTATAATCTCATAATCTCCTGTGATCCTCATCTCTTCTCCTCGCCTCTCCATCTTTATTCCTCCTCCCCCTCCTCCTCCCCCTCCTCCTCCTCCTCCTCCTCCTCCTCCTCCTCCCTCTTTGATTCTCTCTCCCGGCAGCTTTGCTGTCAGTACTTTGCGGTGACATTCCTCTATTATTGCAATCAGAAAAGCTCGGCCAGCTCATTAAAATTCCTGCTTGTAGGAGCATAGCAGCACGGGAGAGAGGGCCAGCGAGCCTGACTCCGCCATTCACTCCTCCTTTGAGGCCGTGCACAGGCCCGGAGGCGCGGGGAGCTGCGGAGGCCGCTCATGTGCACAGGCCGGAGCTGAGAGGAGCCACTCAGGCATGATGCAAATGGAGAGAGAGACAATAGGTGGCAGCACAGCCAGGCCCGACCATCATTCAGCGACCCGGGCTCTTTTCATCGCCTCCACCTCTCCGCTGTGGAGCCTCTCACCCCCCAACAAAGACTTGAAGGTCTCAGACGCTGAACGGCCTCTCGGGACGTTTTATTCGTGACCGTGGTTTTTTTTTTTTTGTGTTTTGGTGAATATCGTGGTTCTGATGTTGTTTTGTGGGAGTTCATAAAACACAATGCTTTGTTATGTCAACAATAAGAAGACCACCTACACAACGATGCTTACATGTGAAACTATTCAATTCAGTCTAGACATTTTTACAATTTATACCTAGCATCATACACCTGAAATAGGCTTGTTCTTTTCTTTTCATACTTAAAGTTCAATTCTGAAATGTGGAAGCCTTTGTCAGTTATGCAGACAAAATAAAATAGAAAATAACATTTTTTTAAATTCACTTAAAGAGAAACTTCAATGAGTTTTGCTTTCATTTCTTTGAGTAAAGGAGATTAGCTGTTCAGTCATTTCTCTGGAACATGAATCAGCTGTTAGAAACATGAGGTGTTTGTGAATGAATAATATTGTGCTGTTATCATGGTGCATATCACACCACGCTGCAAACAGCCACTCACATATATTGACAACAAACTCAGTGTGTAGAACAATTATACTACATTTGATAAAACACACTATCAAGCTGTGTCCAGCCAAGAGAAACAAGTACAAAAACACAACTACGTATTTATAGATACGTCTTAACTGCTCACAACATGTAAACCGAGTCTGAGTTGCATGTTGTCTTGTGGAATTTGTTAAAGTACAACACATAAGTACAAACTGGTAGATGCATTGTTAACATTTTTATATTCATATTGCAAACAGGCCTGTAGTTACTGGTTAGACGTTGCACATTAAGATTCTAAATATAAAACATATTTATAACACTGTCAGCACATTTAGCTAAATATACTTATACCACTTTTTGCAACTTTAACCCAGAAATCTGAATCCATCCTCCCTTTACTTTCCTTCTAAATTAGTGTACTGCACACCACAGGGTTAGTTTATGTGAATTATAAAGATTGTTGTCTCTCTTTCTTTTTGTTTAAATCATCATCAAGCCCTGACTGTAACTACAGGCTTCAGATGCATTTGTTGGTGCACGTGACTTTGGTTTTAGTTGCAGATCATAGAGCGTCTTGATTCCCAGTCCACCCACTCCCAAGACATACTGGGATACAAACATGTGGAAAAGCTCTGGTTTTCTAACCGTAAAGGAACTTCATGTAACGGTCACATAAAAAAAAAAAAAAAAAGCCCTGACTCCTGCAGCTGCAGAGTTCGATACCCGCGGACACAAGCGACCCCGGCGGCACATGCACAACCGTGCAGCCCGTGGAGAATCGAACAGTAAATGAAACTTTATCTTAACTTTTTTCCTGCCCTCTCCCAACTGCTGGATCGAGTTAGCCCGGCCCATCTGGTGCAGCAAATGGCCCAACTCACCAGGGAGCGAGGGGGGGTGAGAGAGAGGAGGAGGAGGTGGCGGGGGAGAAAGAGAAAGAGGAGGAGGAGGAGGAGGGGGGGATTGAAAACAGATCGGCAGCTTGAGGATCTCAACACCACCGCATGTCTCTGCAACAACTGCCGAGTGAAGCCAAACCCGCTGCGACTCCAGCAACTTTCTACTCCAGAGAAGAAGAAGAAGATTTCTTGTTGGTTTTGTTTTTACGCACCATGTTAGTTTGCTGAGGACGCGCGTGCAGAAGCGTGCGCACCTCCCCGGGAAGAAGAAGAAGATGGATTGTAAGAAAAAGTTAGACTCGACTTGTGCCGCGCACTGAGACTCTCTCTCTCTCTCCTGCTCCCTCCCTCTCTCTCTGTCTTTGGCGATGCTTTGCAAACTTTGCGTGTTTTAACCTAAAAACCAAACACAACAGAAAGTTTTTTTGTGCCAAGTCGGTTCATGGAGTTCCGCGTCAGGTCCAGAGACGCTTGTGTGCGCGTTGTGCGTGTGTCGTGGTAGGATCCGGGAATCCGACTCCAGGGCGAAGTTTCTCTTTTTCTCCTCGGGACAAATAAGTGGACGAGCTGCGGCGGAGAGACGCGACAGGACAGAGACAGAAGGTGAGGACGTGTGTGTTGGTGATGTGTGAGTTTGGGGATGAAGTTGATTTCGTTTGTTTGTGTGTTTTCTGTGCTCACACGCTCTCCTCTTCCTCCTGTCTGCTGCCTTGCTCAGGGCAGCGGCAGCAGCAGGCGAGGCTCCGGGCAGCAGCACATCTCATTTGCACTTTGAACTTATCAGACACAGGAATCCAAAAAATTCTTGTCCTGCAACTTGATCCATATGGGAAAGAGATGTGATCGGAAAGCTCGGCGCCAACCTCCCCCCCCCCCCTCCACACACACACACACAAACACACACACTCACAGTCGTCTTTCAACACTTTAACACAAACTGTATTCCAGTGTTTTCCTTCATCAGAAAAAGCAAAGTTGGGGAAATGCATTTTTAAATCAAAGATGTGAAAAAAAGATTTAAAACCAAAATGTTCATTCCCAACATCAAGGAAAACACCTTTCTTATATCTTCACACTCAATGAAAAACACAAACACAAACACACACTCATCTCTTCTCACTTTTTAGAGCACTCTACTTTTTAATCTCTTAATGCTCCTAAGCAGAGAACACAACCTGTGGAGTGTCAGCAGCAGCCGGGACTCATCCCTCCCCGGTGACTTGTACTTATTGATCAAAGATTCAGAGTTGACTATTTGCTCTGCAGCCTGAGCAGTCAACAAACACTTGACGCCTTTGTGGGGCCCTTAACCAGATATATTTGCTGTTGCCCCCCCCCCCCTCGATCTCCAAACTCATGTGCAGACTCATGAGGCCCCCACAGTTGTTCTGACCCACATCCTTATTAAAAACAAACTGTATGTTCGGTTGCATGTAATTCACATTTTAATTTTTTTGCATTCTTATGCGACTCAGACCCTAGAAAAGCTGGAAAATGGTTTGGGAGCTATCAGAAATAATTAAAGTAAAAACAAAACAAACAAAAAAAAGAATGATTGTTTACTAAGTTTCAAAAAGCAGTAACAGTTTAAGTGAGTATACGAATCCATGCGTGTGTGTGTGTGTGTTTTCCTCTTCACATGATGACAGACCCCGGCAGGGCTCAGGGGCCATTTGCATGAGAAACAAAAAAAAGAAAAGGGGAAAAAAGTTTTAGTGCGTTTGCTCCATTGTGAGGAGTGAACAGTTCGGGCCTACGGAGAGTGAAAGGAGTGAAGAATGGATGAGCCCATTCAGCTCATTCAGCCTCAGCTCGGGGGCTCGGCGGCGTTCACAGGCTCCACAGTGGCCGTGTCACTTTCATCTGCACCACCGCGGCCGCTGCCCCGTGCATTCGCCTCAGAGACCAGGCCCCCCCCCCCCCCCCAACAGATTGATCCACTGTAGTTCTGCCTCGTTTCTGGAAAATCTGCAGCAAGTTTAATGAGTCAAATACTGGAAAAGGAGTGACCGAGTGTGTGTGTGTGTGTGTGTGTGTGTTGGAGGGGTATAGGCCGAGAAGGAGGAGAGGAGGTGGGAGTGTGTGTGGGGGGGTTAAAGCAAATACCGATGAAGTCTAGCGTACAGGGACAGAGAGGAGGGTGAGGAGGGTGAGGTCTGAGTGACTGAGGAGGAGGAGGAGGGGGGGGGAGCACCCCACCACCACTACCACCATTCCCTCCTCCTCCTCCTCCTCCTCCTCCTCCTCCTCCTCCTCCTCCTCCTCCACCACAACCAACCCACTCCTGCTGAGTAAACTCAAAAGTTGGAGAGGAGGAGGAAGAAGAAAAAAAGAGCGAGAACCCCGACTGGAATCTGGTTTCACTGAGGGAAGACACAGCAGCGTACCAGTGGAACCATTCAGCCGCCTGTCACCTCCGGATGGGGATGCGCTCGGTGTGGGGTGGGGTGGTGTGGTGGAGGCCTTCTGGGAGCCTCACTGGTTGAAAGATGTTTGCACTGGAATTTAGTGGCTGCGGATGAAGGGGAGCTGCTGCTTTTCCCCTGAAGCAGCGTGTAAACCTCTGACCTGCTGCTGAACGAGCTGCAGTTCAGGGTCAGGGCTTCACACAGTGTTTCAACTTGTACATCAACATTTAGTCTGAGTGTAAAGACTCCACCTCACTGTTCTTCATGTGCTTCTGAAGTTTGGCCTATTTGGTGGCTGAGTCCTCCCGAGGCTCATCTGGACACTGCAGGGTTTTAGGAGAAACTCCAGAGCCTCTGACTCGTACATCTGTATGAGGATAAGAAGGAATCCTCATTTAAAACTATATTTAAAAAAACAAAATACAATATCTGACCCCTCACTTACACATAAGGTGTTGTCACCCTGAAGGCACAAGTGTTAATTAATTAGCTGCTTGTTTCCATGTGTGGAAAATAATAATATCACTCTTTCTTGTAAGGCAACGTTTGGCTGGACTTAAACAACTCACTTTGAAGATTAAAATGTACCAAATAAATACCAATTTTAGTTTTTATTTTTAATCATCATAGAATAACATAGCACCTCATCTATGATATTTTTTTTAATCTAAAAATGTGGATTTCTCCTTCGGGTCAGTCAAGAGCATCTTGTGTTTGTTAGCTCTTTTTTTAGGGCACAGGAAACAGGAAACTGTAACTTTCTGGAGAAGCTTTTGTGTCTTTAAGGACAAACAAACACACACATTTAGGAAGTGTAGTTTAAATGAGGAGACAGTTGTTTTAGAGCAGGATGTGTGCGTTACGCTCAGTGTCAGGACGGGAAGATAAGAAAGACGTCAAACTTTTTAAAGACTGTTATCTAACAAGGGTTTTAATTAACAATATTTTAGATGATTAAATCTGTGAATCTGTGTGAGGCCTGGAGCCCGCAGCCCCGTGTTGAACGATGACACCATCGCTTACGGTCCACACTTCAGGAGGCAGCAGAAGTGGCAGAACGAGAGAGAGAGAGAGAGACGTTTGCTCTCATTCATCTGTAGAGCCCTTCACTGGATCCTTTGCTTTTCATGGGGGGGTAGCACAGGATGGTCCCCGTCGGTCCAAACGTCTGTTGTTTCACTCCCGTCGAGGCGTCCTGCTCATTCTCCCTCAAGTGTGCGAGGTTCAATAGACTCACATCCTCTCCGACGACAGAGAGAGAGTGGAGGGTGAGGTTTGAACGTCCCGTCCCCCCCCATCCCCCCCCAGCGCTTCTCTATCTTTACACCAGAGCAGCCACGAGTGGACACTCAGACTCAGACTCAAAACCTGAGGTCAGGCTGGATCACAGCGCCGCAGTGAAAAGAGCACGTTCCCGTCGTCTGGCCTCCTCACACTCACAGGACGGTGGAGGCTGATGTGTGTTTAACAAGCCGCCTTAAGGGCTGCATGGTAAAATAACTGACAAGCTCATTACTGCCCAATTGGGATCATCAGTCACTGGAGCCCCCCCCCCCCCCCCCGCCCCTTCATCCAAAGCAGGGACTCAAATGTAATTGTTGTAGAAACAGGTTTTCTCAGTTAAACTCTTATTTCCCAGTCTAACAACCCTGTTCCTCTTCCTGCGGCTGTGTTATTCTTAAACTGCAGAGGGAGAACAAACATCAGACCACAGCCGGCTCCATTATCTCCACAAAGACAGGGAGACCTCAACACATCCACTGGTGTATACAGTGACCCCTGTGTGATGCACGATGTGTCATCACTTGCACAGTGCAAAGTTCTTCCCGTCACGCTCTGGCAGAGCTCTTCTCACCCTGACTCATCGGAAACCCGGTGTCCCGAAAGCGATTCACTAGTAACATCATCATTGTCCATCGGCCCCCCCAACAGAGCCCCGCTCTCCTGTGTGTGTCCTGCCCAGGTCACAGGAGGTCGCCTACTTGTGGGCGGGGGAGGGGGAGACTGATTTCATTATCTCAACACAAGATAAACTCCCTGGACAATGGAGAGTCACTGATTTGATCTTTTCATCCTCAAACTTGGCAGCTCATCATTGAGGCTTGATTTTTAACTCAAGTTACTATGGTTGTGATTTTACATCAGATGCTGTTAAAGATGTTGACTCTCAATGTGGAAATAAACAAGATAAACAACTGTTTTAAATACTTTTTTTTAATTACTAAACCAATTAACACAGTAAGGTGGGAGATGAGAAAGAGAAGTTACTTCTTTACTCTATATGTAAAGAAACCAGGGGGAGCTGCATGAAAGCTGATGCATTTTGGGTAACTTCCATCACACAAGGCCGAAGACAACAAGTTAGACGCAGATAAAGTTTCCAGACCTCTGTCTCTGACACGAAGTTGCATTGTGGGTAATAAAACAAGGGAGATTAGTCTGGTCCTGATTCATCGATATTTGATCCTGTTTCTTTTTCAAAGTGTCTGACGCTGAGGAAGTAGGACAAGGCTAAATTGTGTGTAATATCTCAGATGTGATAACTTGATCCCTTCGTTCTGATTTAGTTTAAGATCATTGCAACCTGACCATGTTCTGGTGTGGTCACTGTTTGGGCCGAACAGGTCATTTTAAGACGTCGCTGCAGATGATGTGAATAATGAAATGTTGTTATTTGAGGCCTGTGTGGTGTCATGTGACCTGGCTCATGTCGGCACCCCTCACTCCGCTCTGTGGTAAATAAACCTCCTGCCAGCTGGTGTAAAAAAGATGATACGCCGTTAACACTATTATAAGTGCGAGAGGGGAAAAGATCACGATTTCCCTTCCACTGTATCATTATCACTTCCTCTCCAAACACCCAACAAGCATCTCTATGTGACTGAGCCATCGAGACCGACCGACACAGGCTCACACACAATGGTGTATTGTCTGCGCTGTTTGCCCGAGGCCCTAATCTGATGCAGAGGCAGAGATTGGGGTCTATGCCGAGGCCACCGACAACAAACTCCAGCCAACGTACAGAGGAGGAACGAGGAGGAGGAGGAGGAGGAGTGGGATTTGTTTGTGCTGCTAACTCCGGGGGTTCGTGTCGGGAAGGGGGGGGGAGGGAGGGCGAGGAGTTTGTAAGTTATGATTTACACTAGGCCCTCACTTAGCTCCAGAGGCAGGGCTGGTTGGACTCCTTTTTTTCCCCTTCACGTTTCCATATGATGGGAGATATTAGACTCCGACCGGCGCTGACTCAGTGCCAGGCCACAGTCTCCGCTCAGATAGAAGCTGGAGACAAGAGCCGGGGAGAGTCAGAGAGAGCTGGGGTAGAGAGACATGTGGTTGTCTTTAGAAACCAGCTCTGTAACCTCTCCCTCCGCCTCCCTCACAACATGCCATCATGTAGCTTCCATCATCTCCTCTCTCTCTCTCTCTCTCTCTCTGTGTCTCTCACTCTGGCTCCAGGCCAAGCTGAGGTTTGCTCATGTTTTGTAATCAGCTCATTAGAGAGAAAGTGGGATGATAAACCGAGGGTTGGTTCCGTGCAGGGCCGTCCCAGCACTCGGTTGTTTCCCATGCGAGACTTCCCAGTGTCCTGCTGCTCTCAGGGTGAACTCAGCAGTGTCAGCAGTTGGTCATGTGTTGTAGAGAAGAATTACAAGGACAGGAAAAATGCTGGTGAAGACTTCATGCTTTTTTAAGCAGGGAAGTAGCAATTACTGCGGCGGCTGTGGCTCAGGTGGTAGAGTGGGTTGTCCAGGTCCTGGAAGGCCTTCTGTTCGATCCCAGCTTCCGTCCTCCTGAGTGTGAGTGTGGTAGAGGACGTGCTGCACTGTGTGAATGGTTGAAAGGCAAAACTCTACCGTAAAGCACTTTGTCATCAAGACCTTGTCATCTGGACTTATTTAATTTTGAGCCACATATTTATTCCTTTCAGCCCACACACAACGTACCAAAGCTGAACACACAATTATTAAAAGGACACACCACAAATCTTTCACACAAAAGTCATGTTACTTGTCATCGGGACAGAAAGTCTACTTCCTCAAAGTCCTGGAACCCCTTAGTAGGGGTTCCAGTTATCATTTAAACTGCTGATAACTAACTAACTAACTGATTGGTCACCAGAAACACACACACACACGCACACACTGACACACACACGCACACTGACACCGTCATCAAAGGCCTGAGATGTGACACTGAAGTGGCAGCAGCTGGTCCTACGAGCACTGACAACTATCACAACACTTCTCTGGAGCGGTGAACTCCCCTCAGCACCGTGGAAGCTCAACCACAGAGAGTGAAGGAGATGAAAACTTTGATTTGGCCGAACGCTAACTCTCTGGATAATCTCCCATATTTAACCTTGACCATAACTACCACATACCCAACCATAACCTAACCTAAACCTAACCACACCTCAAAACGTGTTCACCTTGTACTGATTCACACCTTGGAGATTCTCCATTAGGACGACACGTCTCCACGATGCGACTGTGTAAACAGATCCAGGTCCTCACAACACCAGTAAGACCTGGACCACACACACAAAGCCAGTTCGACTTAAGTAGTTGCCGAAGTTATTGACAGCTGAAGCAGTTGAGAGCGAGTGCTAACAACACGTTTAAGACGAATGACCCCGGCCAAATGTTTCACAGAGGAGGCCGGCTCCACTCAGCGGTGTGCAATGTGGCTCAGGTGACAGCTGTGACACTAACACACACACACACACACACAGACTAACACACACACATTCAGCTGTTATACACCAGCTAGAAAAAACAAAACACATTACACTAAGTTTTGAGTGAAGATTATCATTAAAGCTCCGACAAGGAACTTTTCTTTTTAGTGTTTCAACTGTCACCTGTTGTAAATACCTCGGGCCAGACAGCATGTGCTTTAGTTTTGGAAGTAGTTAAAAAACACACACACATGTAATGACACACATCAAGCGAGTTTAGGACTCACACCAAAAAATCACCACAACACTGCAGCTCTCTTTCTCGTCCATCTTGTTTTTAAGAGATCTGGAGTTGGCGAGGAACCTTTAGCTTAGCCTTTAGCCTAGTGCGTAGCCCAGTTCCTCTTCCTCCACCTTAACACAGGCCTTTCTAGCCCGACTGCTTATTTGTGGTTCTGGTTCTGACAGGTTAGTCAGTTGATGGTTGGTTCAGCCCTCCTGTCCAAACTGACTCTGTAAAGACATAAGTTCCCTAGATGAAGAGGTTACTGACTAACTGCTTCAGCACTTCATGACTCATTGGGTCCTACAATGATGCCTCGGCCTTCCTGTTTGTTGCTTGTATTTTAAAAGTCAACTCCACCTATTCTACACATCAGAGTCAGAGAGGAACGAATGCATATATCAAAAAACGCTGTAGAAAGCTTTTTGTGGCTCCGGAGGGACGGAGCTGTCCTGACCTCTGTAGCTGTTTCCTCCTCTCTGCTTGAGAACAGAGACTTCAGCTGCTACGAGCATAAACTGAACATCTCTGCTTCTCCCGGATCAGTTTGGATCCTTTTCTGAAAGTGTGTGCCATAAGCCCGACAATGTTGAATCTGCAGGTTGATTCTCTGCCTCCGAGTTCATTTCTGCTCATTGACGAATGCAAGAAAAAACCAATACTGCGTCCGTGTAGATTCCCCCCCGCGGGGGACTATGTGTAGGCTCTGAGCTCCACATCTGTTTTCTGTTGGCGGAGGGAGACGAAAAGATCAACCACAGGATATTGCCTTTACTAGCAGGAAAGGTCAGGTTCAGGGGTGGGGTAGAATTCATCCACAAGGATTTTGTCTGCTGTTTTAAATGCCTGCTATATTACATCAGATGTTTGCTGCTCATCACTCTGTATCTGCTGTAATCCACTGGATGGTGTGGTTCTGGTCGTGGGTTTGAGTCCCTGTGTGCAGCGGGCAGATTGTGAAAGCTTTAAACAGACATGAGATTAAGAATAAATTGGGTTATGGTGGACGAAAATGTTTCAACAAGCCCTGATTCACATGACGACATTGAAAACAGCCTCTACACGTTTGGACACATCACGCTATAGGTCTTCAGAAAACCTACACCTTGATTTGGGAAAGCAGACCATGGCAACACTCCCCCCCCCCCCCCCCCCCCCCCCCCCCGGAGACCTGAAACATATACATGCTTTTAGTGATGTCTCGGCCTGTGAATCAGACTAATGGTTCATGTGCCGCTGTCACAGATCTCACGGTCGGTTTCATGACCTTTCAGACATGAGCTTTAAATCCTCACAGCGACGTGTTCCTCCTAAGACCAGTGATTCACCCAAGGAGAATTTGCTCTGTCCCAGTTTAAACTTGTTTGCTGCTGGAGGTCCCTGTTGCTCCCTGTCACGTGCACGTCACTGTACAACAAAGACATTCCTGCTCTGATATCTTTTGTGGTAAAGCATCAAAGCCAACACCAGAGATCTTCAAATAAGACAATATCAATCGTGGAACAATGATAAGAGTGAGGATGAGAAGGAGTAGAGTAAATCTGTTGAGTGAAATATTGTTGTGCCCAGACTTCTTTGGGGTTAGGCTTAGGGTTGGGGTTAGGGTTAGCCACCTAGCGATTAAAAGTGCAATGTTTAATCTCACTTTAGCTCAGTTTTGGTCTCCACCAACTGCTGTGGGAAGTATTTTGTTCTTTAGCTACTACTTCCTCTGCAGCTAGTCACTAATAGTATCTGTGTGCTGCTTGATACTGGGCAGGTAGAGTACAGGTGGCCATTTGATATTTTCTGCTGACACATAAAATGTTTATTAGAGGTGGTTTATTACTTTGTCTTTCTTGTTACTGTCTTAAAATGACTTTTAGGAACTGGAGCAGTCAGGCTAAATGTCTGTTTTCTAAGGAAGGAAGTTTCTGGTTTGAGAAATAAAACGAAAGGTTTTTCACGAAACTGCCGCAGAGCTCAGGAGGAAGTCCGGCCTAAGTGGTCCGGGGGAACGACAGCTGTATTGTGTCTGAATTACACAAGGAGCTTTCTGGATCTGAACACAGTGAAGGGACTGTACGAGGGAAGCTCATGGAAAGACGAAGCCTGTGTGGACTCCTCCGCCTCCACCTTTGACACCTGTCCACCTGTAAATAACATCTGAGTGCTCCAGCATTCCTCCTCAGTGCTTCTCTGTGTGGAGGGTGGAGTTCAGAAGCAGTGGTTCTGCAAGGTTTATCAAGTCTGTCCTAACGAAGGAGTTATTAGACGCAGCAATAACTCCCCACGTCCTCCTCAGTTAAGTGTTTACACAGGGTTACATAATTCATGTGTGTGTGAGTCCACTTCTTCAAAGAATCACACAAAATGCACTGAAAGGTTGAAATAACACAATAACATGAGATGAATGTAAAGAAAACAAAACCATAGAATAAAGATCCATTAATTAACATTTATCTTTTCTGTTATGATGAGGATAATGTGAACCATAGATTAAATATGTTTATTCTTAAACATGACTTCTGACTGAACAGATATGACAGAGAAGAAATCAGGAACTCAGTCGATCATGTGAGGAACAAATTGTGCGGCGCTTTGAATGGAAATATTCTCCACATATATCAAATAGAGTATTAGGAGACATGGATGGAGTTAATTTTGGTAGCCTGATATTTACATGTGTTATTGTGAACACAGTGAAAGGAAGAGTCAATATCCTGCCTGTGATGAAAACACCAAAGATATGTAAAACAAAGCCATATTTTGTCTTTTGATGGTTGTTGTGTTAACCTGCATGCGTGTCAGCGTCAGAAACATGAGTCGCTCTGCAGGTGGCGTGAAGACAAGGAGGCGCTCACCTATCCACCTCTCAGGGTGTCTGCCAAGTGAGCAGAGTGTGGGACAGCAGTTGGTTAGTGTCTCATTGCATGAGTGCAAATCTTCTGTGTGAACTGGTGTGTGTCTGTGTGTGTGTGTGTGTGTGTGAGTGTGTGTGTGTGTGTGCTGCCAGGAAAGGGAGCCTACCAGCATACGGATTGCATCGACTGAAAGATAGGGAGGAAGAAAGTAAGAAGAGCAAAGCCTGGAAATCTTCAAGATGAGAGAGGGCCTCTTTTGATGTGTGTTTGCATTCCTGTCGGTGTTGGTGAAAGGAGAGCCGCTGAACGGTAGTGGAGGAGAGGAACACTTGAAACTGAACGAGGCGCTAAGGAAAACACACACCAGGTCTCATAACAGAGAAGAGATAGATCTGTTGGAAAAGAAGAAAGGGATGAGAGACTCTGTAAATTCAATTTGTCAAGTTGAATTCATCTTTATTGTACTGTTCCTGGTAAAAACCTCCAGGAAGGAGTGATTCTGCATTTGGAAGCGAATGGAATCATCCATCGCTTTTATGATTTTTTAAGACTGACCTTGGCAGAAGAAAACATAACAGTGACTTTCCCCCATTACCTCAGTCTGTTTCCTGTGCCTCATGTGGTTAAGTGGCACGTCTGGACGCTCCATCAGAGTCAGGGCTGGTCGAGGAAAATCAAGATGTGAAATCTCTGCTATAAACCACTGTCAGTATTTCTGTCCCGTGCAGGAAACCTTCGTGGAACAGAGAGAGACATTCTCCGCCGCCTGTTTTGGTTATGAATCATTAAATATGACAATTTACAGTCCTGCCGCTTCCTGTTGTGGGTGGACTGTGTTGGAAAATAGCACAGAAGAATTTGTTGAGTTTATTAAACACAAGACGTTCTTCTTGGTGTGTGTGCTCACTAACAGAGCACTTCAACCTGCCGTCTCGCCTGGGAAACACACACAGACACACACACAGATTCTTCTATAAACCTCGTCTCAAATGTTTGTTAGATTAATGACATTTTTCAATGGAGAAAAAAAGATCCACTCCTGTGGTTGTGTGGCAGGAAGAAGGAAGAAGAACAAAGCCGCCTCACTGTCAAACTTTCGGATATGGTTTGTCGAGCCCACGAAGAAAGAAGCGACTGAATAAATCTTTTGAAGGAGTAATCTGAGAGATTCCTTTTTTTATTACTTTGGTGCTTTTACTCTGCACTTCCCAGCACTCCCTTCCAAACCGTGAGGTCGATCCTGTGGCATCTGTTCCCGGCCTCTCGACGGCCTGAGCTACTTCACTTCATCACGTGGCTCCGGGGGTAAAAGGTGTCATATCAGACACAAGATAAAATGGAAGATTTATTTCCATGATTAGAAACAAAACCATTTGATTCCTTGAGAGTTTGGTGGGTGAGTTCTGTGAGTGGTGGTAATCCTGCCCCGCTCCATGAGCTTCCATGGCACCAGAGGGTGAGGTAAGGAAAGGGTAGAAGGGGTGGGGGGGGGGGGCTTATCGTTGTTCGTGCCACAGCGGACTGCCCAGCCAACCAGAAGAGGGGAAAAGAAGCGCGCCCTTGTTGCTTGCTCGCCTTTGGCCCCGGCCATCTGTGCGCTTGGCTCCTGACACCTGTACCAGCCTGTCAGAGCCGGGCTCCCCTGTCATCGGGGGCCACGCAGGGTCCGGCCTGTAGGGGGAAACCAAGCAGCGGGGGGGAGTGTAACAGCTCCGGAGAACGAGGGGAGGAAGTGGTTGGGGGGTGGTTAGGGTGAAATTGGGGCCACTACTTGAGAAACACACATTTATAGCAGTTTTACTCATGCATTTTTCTTTATTGAAGCATTCCCTTAACTGGTTTTACATTTTTGAGCTTTTTAAATGTAAATAAATGGCCTATGGGTTAGGGTTAGGGTTCTTTTACCCCAAATATCTCATCAAAGTGTTGGATTGAGGTTCAGACGCAACTTTGAATAGTTTGTATTGAAACAGATATTCATACGGCGCCAGATGTTCATCAGTCGGTGAAGTTAGGGGAGGATTCACTTGTTTTTGAGGCCGTGTTCATGTGCACACCTCGTCTGAGCCAAACGGGTTCACTACCCCGAGAACGAACCGTCTCTCTGGCCAACCTCCGCGATGCAGGCCCATGAAGGAGCACATGAATCACTGAGGTGATGTCAGAGTGACGGCGGCGTCCAACAGGAGAGGCTCCCTGGCCGTAGCTCGAGGACTTTTTTGGCACCAGAAAAAACCCGAAACAGATGCAGCCTAAACCTGTTAGTCGCCCACCTCTAATCGGCTTACCCTGGCCCGGTGACAGGCGACTGGCACCTCCGAGGGTCACAGACATGGCTGCTAGTTCCTACACCGCACTGTACAGGACGACATGTTGGAACGCCGCGTGAAACCAAGAGCAGCACTTTACACGTTCAGCATCACTGAGCAGTCATCAGGCTTTAGTGACAAGATCCTCTTCTCGTATTCCAAAGAGTGGGTTTTCGATATGCTCATGTTGTCCTCTACATTTTTGGGGTTTTCATGACTCCAGAGAAAGTGGATTTGCAGATTGATTGTTCAGCTCGTTGTGGACGAAAGTCAAGTCATAAACACTCTTGTTTAAAAAAAACCTGAGGATGCAAAATGGTTTCTCCGCTACGCTGGTGTTAAGTTTTTAACTAAGCAACTTCCCACAGTCGCCAACAGGCGTGAGGAGCAAAGAGGTTCATTAAATACCTCAAGGCCTTTCGGGTGCTGCAGTAAAACAATGTTGTGAGCTGACCGAACATGGAAAGATCTCCTGATTACATCCAGTTGCTCAGCCTCACCAGCGTCTCAGCCTTCTGTCAGAGTACACAGACATTCTCTCTGTGTCTGAAAGATGGAATGAGGACCCCACCCAGCCCCCCCACCCCGGACCACTGGACTGGGTCTGGTCTGTTCTTGGCCGAGGATGACGAGGGTCCAGACGAGTCACACAAGTGGCACTTTGCCAAGTTATTGAGCCGTTCACACAGAGTTTGTGGCTAAAACGTCTCTCCCGTTTACTTTAGTGTTGCTGCTTTATCAAGCTGAGAAACCTGTGTGTGTGTTTAGGGCCTGACATCAGCTACACTTACAGAAAACATGCACACACACACACCTAGAGAGAAATTGCAGTGCAAACATTAATACTGTTCTTAGTGTGTTTAAGAAAACATTTGTTTTTATGAAAAAAACGTTTAAAACAACAGTTTTTTGGGTACAATTTTCACCATATTTAGAAGTCCAACAGAAACACACACACACACACACACACAGACACACACAAACACACACACAGACACGCACATACAGGCCATGGCTACTTCAACCAATTTCCACCAACATCACATCAGGACATTCCTGCTCATTTGTATTTTTTACAACTCCTCGTACTCATTAAAATATTAAAATATTAAAATATTCATCTTTTTCTGCAATTTTTGAATTTCATAGTGGGAGTCTGTGGGAGGCTTCTGTAGTGGTGAAATCAAACAGGGACCTTGTGATATTATCCCATTGGCTTGATCCTGCCCTCTACTTCACGCATTTTCAGCTTGATTCTGTAAACTCAGAATATATTTTCTGCAGGAAATGCATTTTCTATCATAAACGTATAGTTCCTGTAGGAGTTGATATTAATTGATTCAGACATGTTTGTGATCCCTGCTGCTGAAAACTCTTCATTTCTCACTTATAGTCAACACCTCCTCCAATCTTACTGCTGGAAATGCAAAGTGCATGACTTAATCAACACCCCCCCCCCCCCCCCCCTCTCTTGAAACATCAGATATTGACCAGCTTCTCTTTCGCCTCTGCAGGTCGTGACAGACGTCGAGGAGCAGCATGGAGACTTCAGCTCCCACAGCCACTGAGAAGAAGGAGTGTAAGGGTTCAGGTCTGGACGGGAGCAGCTTCTCAGAGCTGCCGAAAAAGCCCTCACCCACCACCCTGACCAGAGGTACAGCACTTTCCCACTTTACTCTCACACGCAATTTACACATTATAACTATTATATTTGACATACTGTAAGGAGGAGATGGGCATTTGATCAGATTTACACAGTTAAACCTGATCTAATAACAGCATAGCATACAACATAATGGAATCACCCATCCCTACAACACAACACAATATAACTGCACAACAAACTGCAGCTTACACAATAACCACAAAGTCAGAATTGGATATTATAAAAGGCCTTGAAGAGAGGACGTATTGGTTTTAGCTTGTTGTTCCTAATAATCTGCCACCTGAGTTTACAGTAAGTGTTACACACAATAATTGCGATGCAAACAAGGCAATGTAGTCATTTGGAGATTGAAATGAATTGAAATGTATGTATTCATTGTATTAGTTGGCAGTGCTGTGTCTGTATGTACAGCAGTGTTGTATCCTGACGCGCTCTCTCCAGGATCTCTGCAGTACAGTGAACTGGAGCATTAGGGCCACTCACACAAGTTGCTGGGTGGCACATGAAAAGAGTTAGACCCGGAGACGGGGGCTGCATGTTTCAGAGATGTCAAAGAATGGGGGATGAAAAAAAAATGCTTTAATGAGGTCGAAGGACCTTGTTCTCACCTCCCGAGTGTAAATTTCATGAATTACTAAAACGGGCTGGCATGGCAGTGGACAACATGGTGTATCAGAGGCCTCGGATAGAGGCTGGGAGGACGGAGGGACCTTTGAAATGCTAACAAGATGTCGGATGACATTGTGATGGTGTCTTTGCTTAATGATGGTTTGGTGGCCTGCCACGAGAGGAGCCCTGAGCATTAATTGTTTGGGGATGCAGGGGGAGAAACTAGGACGTCTCAGCGCGTCCTCCCTGGCACCTCCACAAAGAGCAAGTTTTTCAAAACAGTGAAGAAGAAAATAATGTGCCTGCCACGCCATGAATTATTCAGTCTTTTACACAGTTATGACCATTGTGTGTGATGTAGGCTGTGAGGGCTGAGTTTCTATAACCTTGCAAAACAGAGGAAAAGTAGTCTCCACCCGTCAGGGATTATTTGTGCTCGTGAGGTCACACAGAGGCTGCAGGATGTGCACGGCTCCCTCTCTAACGGGGTCATAATTAAAAGATGAGAGCTCATGTTTTCATTAGTGGTCGTGTGATGAAAACTCCTCATAACGAGGTTGGAGGACCTCGCCCGGGCCTCTGAGGTACCACTGTTATAAATTACTAACGGCTGCTGGACACTGGACCCCCCCCAGGAAGACTCACTGGCATCATCTGATGGGCCACTGCAGAAACATATCACTCGAGCTGGGTTCCTGTTTGATGAGGGGCCTGGTGGCCTGCCATCACAAAGCTCACTTTGTCTCACAGGGGGACGGCAGAAGTAGGACATTAGTATTTCAGTGGATAGTCTTAAAGCTTTGTATTTGTTTTTAACTTGATTATTCCTTTTTATTTGAACTGGTTCTTGGAATAATGAGCATGTGCAAACAATAATGTGGGACAAGTGTGAATAAATCAAATAGTTGTGATGTATTCACGATCTTTGGACTCTTGTACTTTTGAATCACAAAGTACTCAAACTATGCCTTACTATGCTGTAGTTTTTTAGGCATGAAAATAAAACTCTGAGAACATCTTGTTCACTAATCCGTTGTGTCGGCCGGCCACAAATCTCATAACCTGTTTCCTGAGAGCTCACTCTGCTTGTGTTTCATGGAGACGTGCCGTGCCCTGTGGAACTCGTCTTTGTCTCCGGGTGCACAGATATGTGGAGGCATATCGGGCTCCGAGGGGAAACAGAGCAGGTAGAGAAGCAGCCGGGGCGCCTGGCACAGCAGCACAGGTCAGGTTCAGGCCAGACGATTGGAATCTGACTTCTTTGTCACGGCCTTGTTAAAGGTTTTAAGTGGGCAGCCACATTTGGTGGGGCCGCCTGCGTCCGTCTCACAGCTCCAGGGCGAGCTTCCACAGGCTCGGCCCCTGCAACCCGACTCCCCGGCCCTCGGGATTTACGAGTCTGTTGCAGCTTGTGCCGAACCATGTCAGAGGAACATGTGTTCAGATTAGGTGCCCGCTCACAGAACTGTAAAACATCTGATGCTTTCAAAAGGAGCACCTGTGATTGATGCCCCTCGTCCTCCCGCTCTCACCCAGTCGGAGGGTGAGGATGCTCACGTGTGATGGTTTTCCTCTGGCCTGCGCTGAGGAGGAGCGACAGTCTTAAACATAGATCTGCCAACTTGTTATTTCAGGGCCCTATATACAGAGAGAGTTTGCCAAAGAGAATTTTTCCATCATCCCTCACTTTGATGTTGACTGTACGAGGCCAGTGGAGCAGACGCGCTCTGTTATTTCTACCTAACAAGTGTGTTATGTTCATCTTTCCTTGAGTCTGGCCGTAGCCTGTGAGCCCCGCCATGAATTGATGTTCTCCGGCATCTAAAACACATGTCTCCATATAATTATTCACAGCTTTGATGTATCCCTGCATCCAGAGAATGTTGCCACTGAGAGGCACCACAAAGAAATCTCCTAACCTTTGTCAACACTGGCTGTCTCTAAAGAAGAATGCAGAGTTAAATCACCCCGGCTCTAGTCTTGCAGGAGCAAATGGATCAGCGGCAAGTCAGAGCCACTGTAGAGTAGATGGATGAGGAGGGGTCCGGTGTAATTAGTCTTGCTGCGATAAGCATCTGAGTGTTAATAATGGCCATCACGGATAAGTCCCACGCGGAGTGTGAGTCTTAAGGGTCTCCCACAGGCTCTCTGCACCGGCCACAGGGCCTCTCTCTCCACCAGGTCAGTCCCCCCAGCGGCAAAGAAAAAATATCCTAGAAAAAATAAATACGCCCCTTACCCTGATCTCCCGCTCCGTCCACAGGCCACAGGCCACAGGCCTCCTCCAAAGGGAGGACGGCCACTAATCTTCCTGAGAAAGAGATTTCTGCCTTTTCTTTCTGTGTTCCTAAATGAGGCTCTTACGCTGCTGTGGTTCCACGGGCTGGGTGAGAGGTTGAGGGGGGGGAGGTGAGGGTGGATGGGGGGGGTTATACAAGGATGACTGCATTCATGCCAGACCTCTATGCTCTCGTTGGGTTTGACTCCTTGGCCCCCGCACCTTAGTTAGAATAACCGGACAATTCTTCTCACTGAAGTATTCTCCTCGGTGAAATGAAAAGAAAGAATGACCTGCTCCTGCCCCGTGCTGCTCCTGAGGTGAAGTGGGCAGCACAATGCAACACTATGTCTCAGGCCTATTTAAAGAAATGCTGTGGATCAAATTACGTACAAGAAAACATGTCCCCTGGCTCCTGAATCCCACAAACATGTCATGGATTTCATTTTGAACAGCCCGAGGTACTTGGAGAGAAGGAGCTCTATCAGGTGTCATCTGCAGTCACGTTGTGTTACAGCATATCAATAATGCCTTTCCTGGTACTTGAGAAGCAAGCAACAAGCTTACAGGAAGGCCTATTGACCAAGTTGTTTATTTTCCTGTCAGAGTCTATAGCTGCACACTATCAGGAACCCACCCCCGTCCTCCAACAAGGACTTCAACAGCGCCTGATATGGTTTCTGTCCCGGAATGACTTTCAATCTATGGCCCTCTATGAGCAAACTCAGAGCCTCAGTGTCAGAGTCAGTTTACACCGACGTGTTGCTCATTGTCTTTTGTCTCCGGGACACGTTGGCAGCCTGTAGGGATCAAATCCACGAGCAGCTGCCTGTATGGATTACAGAGATTTGGTGTTTGTTGTAATTCACGTGGATTTTATAAACCGTTAACTTGGTGGCTCTCCAAGTCGACCCCTCATCTCCACCTCCATCCTCACGTCTCCTTCTCCTTCTGTTATCTAGAGTTTCACTTTGAGCCACTGCCGGACCAAGACAGGATTTAGAGATTAGATATGCTGCAGTGAAAGCATTCAGGGGACTTTGTGTTTTCTTCAGTATTTATTCCTCTGTTTATTTGGCCTTGCTGATTGCTGTGTGAAAGCCTTAAACCCAGGTTGTGGAGCCTTGAGTTTCTGAAGTCAGTGTCTTTATCATCACTCATTACAGGCTGCTCTCATCACAGCAGAGCTGGCCTACATACTTAGAGGAGTGAGGGAGCAGCCAGCACCACGCTCCTCTGGAGATCCTTAGCAATTGGTCACAAGGGTTTTCCAGCTTAATATACTGTATATACATGTATTATCATCACATTTTATTTGATTCTGAATTATGAATAACTTCCCTGGCTCCCTTTTTCATGTTTACTTGAAGTGCGTAAGCAGAGAAACCCCAAAGCTGGATCCGGCTCCACGGTTCTGAGGAATTCTTTAGAAGTTGAAAGCGCGATGGAGACTGATGTCTTTCTAGTTTTGAAAAAGAATATCACAAGACAAATGTTTATTTTAGTGAATGCTTAGAACACAGTCTTAAAGGCCAGTATTAAGCAGCCTCGTCTTCCGTCTGTAGTTTTTGAGCGAATGCCTGAAGCGTGTTGACTCAGTGGAAAACTGACAGCCCCTGGCAGGTCTCTAATGTGGTTATGAAACATAAATCAGGCTCAAATGAGAGGACATTTCTGATATTGGTTGTTTCGTTGGAACGCTCTGCCTCGGCTTCAAAGCCTCCAGAGTTGAGAAAGCAACATGGTATGCTTTGGGCAATGTCTGCAAATATAAATCTCTCTGTACCAGAGGCGTCTGCACACGCAGGGCCCAAAGACAACATGTTGCATTCCTCGCAGTTTACAAGCGGTGGGAGAGAAGGTGGAGGCAATATATGGATGCTTTAGGGGATTAACCAGCGCTCCGTCAGCCAGCTTTCTCTCCCTCTCCCTCGAGTCTCTCCCTCCTCCCTGGCTTGTTCTTCCCTTTTTCTTTTTTTTTGTGCTTCATCCTCTCTTAAACAGAAAGCTCTTTCCCAGCATGCACGAGTGTAATCCATGCCCCTGCCTCCGAGACACTTCCTGCCTGTTTTGTTTGTTAGGCCCAATAAGGTGCCCGGCTCTCTCTTCTCCTTTAAGGTGTCGCCTCAGGCAACCGCTTTCTTTAGACGGGGGGGGGGGGGGGGGGGGGAGCTGCATATCATAAAAGAACTTGTTGAAAGTCCATGCCCGTGCATTTCTATGCTGCGGACCCTCACATCTCCCTGACCCAGTGTGACCCTGAGCAGGCGTCGGAGCCGAGCCACCGGCCTGCCAGCCTCGACTGCTTTCATCCGCTAACGCAGCCCGAGCGCTCACAGTTCAAGGGAAGCAAAATAAACATCTGAGGAGTTTGGACTTGGTAAAACAAAAAAATGTGCGCCGGCTGTAAACACGGGCGGCACGCACTTATGTAAACACGCCTGGCTCCTATGGCTGAGTTGGTCTAAAGGCGGACAGTTTGTGGTCAGGCTCTTCCGGTTTGCATACCCCCCCCCCCCCCCCCCCCCTCCCCCCCACCCCAACAAACACACACGCCACCCTCGCCTGCAGACACAGCTGTTGTCCACCCTCGCACAAATGTTGCCGGAGGAACAGGAATCAGTCGCTGCGCTGCACGGAGCCCAGAGACCCACTCACCTGTGAAGATGTGTGTCTGCAGTTACTCAGGCATCAGGCTAGGAAAAATAACACAACACACACACGTGGCTGAGTAAGCAACAACATTGTGTGGCTCTTATTGAATGTGTGTTATACTCTACTAGTTGTTTCTCTGCCTGTGGGCAATAAGTGTGTTTAAAATGAGTGCTTTGTGTAAGTGTGCTGTTTCCACCTCAGAGACGAGGAGGAGGAGAAGGAGGAGGAAATTGATTTTCTTCCATCAGTGAAAGTCTTCCACAGGGAAATGCTGCTTTCTTGTAATTACAGATCTAAGGTTTCACTGTTGGCGCGTTCTAGCCTCCTTTTAGCCTTTAGCAATTAGCCTAATCACCGAGAGCTCCGGGGCGGTCACACAATGCCAGACGTGTCCGTACACATCACCTGCCAGCCCGCCGTGGCCCCACCAGGTCCACCCAGTTCTACGTTTTTTAAATCAAAATGGTCACGTCAGGACACAATAGCAAACCGTCCTGCAGAGGTGGAGCAATTCCATAAACATCTCTGAGCAAATAAACTTTTATGATATGTTTTTACGGTCACATCTCCAGGAGGGGGAATCTTTCTCCAGATGGAGTGTAACAGCCGCTGGCCTCGACCCAAGGGCAGGTCGCAGATGAGTAAACCGTGCAACCAGCAAAATAAGCACCCGAGGTTTCCAAGGTGAAAGAAGTGGAAACACGTCTAACAAACACAAACTGTCTCGGCCCAAGAGTTCACCGGCTCTCCCTGAATAACCAGAGAGGGAGGACTTCAGGGCTTATCACAGAAATATCACAGCTACCAATACAGTTAGTAACTTCTACATTTAAAGCCTGTTGTAAAGTATGTTTATGATTTTATTTTCTAATGATCTGTTGATCACACTTGAACTTTTTGTAAATATGCTTTATTGCTGTCTTAAAATTACAAGATTGATTGAAGCCCTAAGCTTGAAAAGTGGAAGCTCGAGGTACATCTCTAAAAATACACAGATACAGTTAGTGGAGTTTGTAAAACTTCACAAGCATTTGCAAATACCCAAAATATTTGAAACCCTCTGCTTTGAACATGTGTCATCGACCGAAGTTCCACAGCCACCAGGCCACCGGACGTGGACCATGTGGTGGACATTTGTAAAAGAGCCTGTAAATAGATATTTTATTGAGATAACAGGACAATACAAATATATTATGAACAGGTGACTTCATTATTGGCACAATCATCTCAACTCTGACTTCTTGAGCAAGTTGAGTAAGTTTGTGGTGGTGGGGGGGGGGGGGGGGTTTCACTTGTCATCACCTGACCAACTAATCAAACTTATGACTCCTCGTTAAAACCATGAAAGCTCAGAGAAGTTTATGTGGACTTTGAGTTAGATGTATTCTGTCAGTCACAAATAGGGGATGAATTTTGGGGTCTTTTCCTGGTGTCACTTTACATTAACTTCAGGAGGACAAGTCGTCCACTGGGTCATTAGGACCTTCAGGCTGATGGCTGCAACAGTTCCATGTTCTTTATGAGAAACTTCTTTGGAGCTCTAACTTCCTGCTCTGTAATCACAGGGCCCCTGTGTGGTTCTCATAGTTGCTGGGAAAAAAAACGCAAACAAAATGCTGCCATATGGAAAACTGATTTTCTAATGTCATTCATCAGACATCTGCAGGAGGAAAGCCAGAGATGATTGAGTGGTGTCTCTGGTGGAAAGGGTAATTTCTTTGGTATGGAAGAAACAGGATGTCTGAGAGGTGAGTCGGAAATTCTCCACTTTTCCACTATACCCATCGGCTGCTCATGTTACAGTGCTGGTTTTGAGATGGGAGGAATCCACGGTGGAGGTGGCCAACGTCCAACACAGCAGATCGTACTTCATAGAAAACACAGATGCATAAAGTGTGAAGAAATATGGAATGATATCTAATCTTAAACCCATGGAGAAGAGAGTGAGGGATGATGTGAGGAGAACATGTGAACTGGACTGAGGGCAAAAGAGAAACCAGAGCCAGACGGAGACTTCACATGAATTATAAACAAGAAGAATGAAATGAAGAAGCCTCTTCTCAAGCCGACCTGGGATATTTTGATCCAGTTGAGAGACAAGTTTGAATTTGAAGTCTGTTTTGTACAAAGTCATTCGTCCATTTGTAGATAACAACCAGGGAGAAAACCCTCACACCCCCTGTCTGTCAAACAATCAGCCATAACTGCCGCACCATGAAAGTGTAATTACACTCCTCGTTTTGTGATTACTGCGTCGTAAAGGTTAATCACTCAGGAAGGAGGCGGCGGCCTGTCGAGCGCTCTGCCAGTGGAAAGGGTTTGTTGAATGAAAGCCTGTGTGCGTTAGTGTAGCACCGTAAGTCTGTTGTGTTTTGTTTGCCAGGTGATTTCCCCGACAGTGTTCCAGCTAAGCCGGAGAATTCCTGGCTCTGGCTTCAAAGAGCGGCGAGGTCACCGCCTGACAGCAGCGGATACAGACATGTTCGTGGCAGACATGGTTTCTAACGCGTGTTCAGTGTGAGCGAGCGGGTTGTCCGCTTGACCACGGCCACCATACACTCTAAAGGCCCACTGAAAGGAAAACTGCATGTCACGAGTTTTCTCAGTTCGGCACAAACAAATACACAAACAGTTGTCAATCATCTTGGCTCAAGGGAAAGTTGCAGGTATTTAGATCAGATCACTCAGTAATCAAAAAGGTACTCCTTCTAAAAGTACTAAATACTTGGCTGTGATATACTTTGTTGCTTGCCGACCGAAAGAGGAAAAGGAACGAGTCTTAACCATCGTCCCATTGTTCAAACCTGTCCCTGTGGACGGAGAGCTTTAGAGAACAAGCTGGACATCCCAGCTTGGACAGAATTCTCAAATGAACCGGCTTAGTGAGGATGCTTGACCCTGCGGCCCCTCGTCAGGCCGTTGTCTTATCACAGATTATGAGGTAGGCATCATCTTTCACAGTAATTGATTGTAATGTCTGGCGTGTACCGGCACGGTGCCTCATCAGCAAGTAGGCAAAGAGTTTCACAGAGGAAAATAAACAGGTTTTCAGTAGGTTGGCAATTGGTCGGTTTTATAAATGTATAGATTTGTCACCAGTTTCATAGGAAAATGCATTTGAAGTAAAGTTGCATGTGCAGCTCAGCCTTACAGTGTGTGTGTGTGTGTGTGTGTGTGTGTGCGTACATCTGTTTATTGTATTTGCATTCTTCTCATTCTCATTTGCCTGATCACATTCTCAGAGTGTTGGCTTTGGCAGAACAGGCTGGAGATGCTCGGGCGATAAAAGGTTCTGTAAATCCTCTTTATTCAGAAGAGTTGTAGTCTTAAGATTTAGAGAGTGTCTGGCCCATTTGAGATTCTCACAGAACAAAGATGGGTGGGGGGGGTGTAAGAGAGAGCGACGGAGATAGAGAGAGCGAGAGAGGGTACTCAGCTGAAGGGGGGGGGTATTGTTTACATGTCAAGACACTTCCTCTAACTCCCAGGAAAAGCAGTAATTTGCCTCACACGGTTTTACAGTTTAATTTCTCCACTGCGCGGGGGGGGGGAATAACCTCTTAATTATAGAGGAGGAAGTGGCCCTAAGCCCCGGACAGAGGGTGAGGGCTCACAGAGCGTCTCAATGAGTTCTGGACCCCCTCTTCCATTCTCCCTCCCTGTGAAATGGAGTTTCTCCCTCTTTCTTCGCCGGGGCCCTTCTGCCTGTTCATTAGCACATGTGGGATGTCGGGGTGCTCGGCCAATTAGCGAGCCACTCCAGGTATTATTTCCTTCCCCGAGGTCAGACCCTGAGCCCAGTGGAGACGTGGAGGCGTCTGGGTCTGGAGGATGTGGGACCGGTGGGGGGGAGGTTTGGCAAAACCACAGGCACCATTACCCGTTACAGACTAGAAATCACTTCATCAAATAATCTCAACTTGGCACGAGGAATGCAAAAACCATCTAAGGACAACTAACATCCAAAATGTGCAGTGAAGACCATAAAGACTGGGCAAGGAAGAAATGCATAATGAAAAACTTAACATCCAAATGTCATTAAGTTGTGTGTTTATTCTTTTACTACCTTTAAATGCTTGTGTAACTTGAATACTTGTAATCACTTGTATGAAAACGTCTTTTTACACTAAAACAAGTGTTTCTGCTCCGTATCAGTTTCGATCCCTGTCCACATTAACACACCTGAAGCACATATCACACAACCACTAATGTGCACTGCGAATGTACCAGTGTAGACAGGAAGGAATGCATGTCCCACTGGACATGGGAATTGTTGCAGATTCCTCAAATAATAGTTTGTTTCTTACAGACATTAAAACAGTGGCAGAAAAAAGTTTCTTCAAATCAATGTTTTAAATATTGTGATTTTGTTGGTATGTTCAACTACACGCGACATTAACCTTAACCCCCCGACATGGGTAGTTTAGTAGTTCTTTCTCACCCTTACATATCGACAGAAAACGTATAGAATAATGTGGATGCAGCAAATCTCACATGATTATTGGGGAAACTCCGGATGTGAGTCGATGTAATGATGTCAAACACATTTTACAGTTGAGTCTCAGTATATTTCTGAACTGGAGCTCGTACAAAACAAACAAGTCACCAGAAGTTCTGTTGAAAGGTAACAGCCTCTTCTCTGACTTCTATATAAACACAGAACATGGAAACTTATTGATGCTTGTTAGAAACAGATTAGTTTAATATGTTGAGGGGTGTCGTCCTGTCTGATGGACTCGTGCACAAGAAGCTGCAGTCGAGCTGTTTTTGCAGGTGTGCATTAAGTTAACCCAGTGCTTCACACCGGCCTTTGTGCACGTGTGTGTGTGTGTGTGTGTGTGTGTGTGTGTGTGTGTGTGTTTGAGTTATCCTGACTGTTTGCTCAGTGTTTAGCTGTGGCAGCTTGTCACAGCTGTAGAGACTGTAATTGCCCCTGACCTTGGCTGTGGGGCAGATGGAGTAACAACCGTAATACCAGGTTTCATTTTTGACTGACTGACTCTCCTCCTCCTCTCCTCTCCTCCTCCTCCTCTCCTCTCCTCTCCTCTCACAAGGAGGAGGAACAGAGGAGGTTCTGTGAGCTCCTGCTCAGCAACGAACGCCCTGAGAAATATTTCCCTTCATAAAGTTATTGCTGAAGCGGACACCTCACCCGGGTTTCATTTCACTATTCAGCACAAATTTTTATAGTCAGATTTAATGTGAAGTTAATGGCAAAATTAATGAAATAATGTTATGCTAATAAGTCTGTGTTTATTCAGCTATTCCCTCCCGTGCATGATCTTTGCAGAAGACAAGGATTTAAATGCACACTCACCTCTCTGTCTCTCCTCCTCCTCTCCTCCTCTCCTCCTCCTCTCCTCCTCTCCTCCTCCTCCCTCCCTTCCCTCAGCCGACTGCCACTCAGTTACTAGCACCATTAAGCTGTCACAACACGGCACATATGACCAGAGGTGATCCCAGGACTGAGTGAATCAGGCTTTCCCCGGGGGGGTGGGGGGGGGTGGGGGGGTATGAGGTGATGGGCACTGCATGTAAGCAGAAGCAACCGCTGGGTCTAATGGGAGCTGACAAGTGGCGGCCCGACAGGGGGACATCATGGCTTGGGCTGTTTCTACAGGACTTGTATGGCAGGTGGGGGGGTGGTTGCTATAAATAGAGGCTTTGTACACTTAACCCCCCCCCCTCACACACAACCACACTGCTTGGTCTCACCACCGCTCTCGACCTACACCTGCTTGGTGCTGGAATTTATATGGCTCTTCATGTTGAGCTCCACCTTGCACTGAGTGAGGGGCAAGAATTTGACTCTTCATCAAGGCAGCATCACCTCAGTGTGTGTGTGGGTGTGTGTGTGTGGGGGGGGGGGGATGTTTACAGTCGTCAGGGAGTGGTGTGTAATAATCATGTAGTGAACACCTTTAATTTTACAGGCTTGAGCTTGTTAAAGAATCTTCTTTTATGACGACAATTTCAAATTCAAAACCCACTAACTGTGATTTGATTGAATGAATTGTGTGTTTTAGTTAATTGATCTATTCACATTCATAACCCAACATGAAAGAAAACACTTGACCCTAAACCTTGAACTTATGTATTAAAGTTACATTGAACTTTAGTTTGTAATTGAAATACATAAAGTCAACATGGCAGCACTGGTAAATCCACACAGAAGAAGAGCTTCTACATTTCATTGTTTACCGATGCTGTATATCTGAGCTCACTGCTCTCCCCCCCCCCCCCCCCCCCAACCACAGCATACAGTGGAACTTCACATGGTGCTCCACACGAGCACTTCATGTGGTGCATTTAAAGAGGAGACGAAGGATAATACAGTGGCAGCATGTGGCACCCTTTCCCAACAAGAGCCGGTTGATGCAGATCACCACATGTGGATCGTTATTCAGAGCCAGGCAGGAATAGTTAAAACTTCAATGTGCTCTTAGATGGCGGCTTTGAAGGAGGGCAGAGGGAAAATGCTTTTTAATCAAAGCCTCCGAAAAACAAAAGCAACAATGCCCCAGCGTTAGAGAGAGACCGTCTCCCACTAAAGAGCCAGATGGTTTGTGTTTGTTAGCGTCTACTAAAGAGTGAAAGAATCAAATCTTTAATCATTTGTTTGCTTGTTCTTTAACACTGAGCTCAAGCCCCCTTCAGGGATTCTTTGAGATGCAGGCACATCAATCTCTATCTGCAGCTTTAATGAATTGAGTTTTGGAATCAGACTGTTAAGAGAACTAACCAACGGATGGAATCTAGATAAGCGTATAAGACTTTACCCTGGATTTGGTCTGGAGCCGAGCGTTTGGCGAGAGTCCACAATGTAATTGTTTCACTGTGTTGCCGCAAACTCCGACGGAGGTAGCATATGGAACTCTTTCCTGAACTTAGTCTTAGTGTCTTAGTCTAGGCCCCCGAAACAGTTTTCAGTGTCAAGACGAATCAAGACAACTGTAATGACACTGTTATTACACTGAGTTTAGAAATATTCACAGAACCATAATCATGAAGTGTTATATTTGTTTCTGTTCGAGACACAAACCAGCATCATGGCGGTGAAATGTTAGTTTGAACCTCCAATCGGATGCAGACGTGTTAATGGACGTTGCCTTAGAGCCGTGTTTGTCCTGCCTTAAACCAATATGACCTCTTCTCAGGCTGGAGGGGGGGGGGGACATGGAGACCAGAAGGGCCCCCCCCTCCACACACTGACCGTGTTTGCTCTGTTGTTGAAATTGCTTTAAGGATTGTGTGAACAAATCTTAGCGACGAAGTCTCAATTGACTCCCGGGTTTTTTCTCCAAACACGTCAATCCGATTAGCAATCACAGCTCGGCTGCTTTAAACATCAGATACACACGGTGATGAGGTGGTTTAATAATACCATCTAGAGTTACTTAATGCTCTGTGAAAGGATGTCATTTAAAATCTGGAGGCCTTCTGGACTTCTCTGCATACAAGAGATATATAATAGATGTTTCTGTTTATTTGAATTCCAGTAAAATAAACTTAATCGTTAATCCGCTTGAATCAAAACTCGTGTGAAAGGAAAAAAATGTCAAGAATCTCAAAACTGCAGAGAACATTTCCTATGATTGAGAGCCCTTCCTGACCATATCCATAAATATGCTTGTCAGAAAGCAGAGATTCCCCCACAGGCTCGCCCCGAGGTGACTCAGCTCCGCCAGTGTCACACGAGGGAAAGAGCGTGTCGGCTAATTTTATCACACAAAGCGTTGTGTTTGTCACCGCAGCTCCTGTGACAAACGATCCCTTATCTTGAGGCCTGTTGTGTGTTGTTGCTGAGTAATGTCCTGGCCACTCGCTCTCATCTCTGGAGGCTTCACAGGCTTCAGCCGCTCCGCTGTCACTTTGTCCCGCGTGTCTTTGTGTGTTCACATCCGAGCACACAATCAAGGCTGCAGAGAATTTCAAGTAAAAACACACTTTATTAAATTTGTTTTGCCATTTCCTCTTTAACGTAAGCTCTCCAGAAAGTCTCAATGCATTGTAAAGGAGATGCCTAAAGGAGTGTTGACTTTCTTTATATGGGAGGATCTAATAAGAATTTGCCTCAGGGAATCGGGGGGGATCTTGGCCCCTATTGAAGGAGCAGCATTAAAAGCACATGTTGTGTGACCTGGCAGATCCGAGAGGTTGAAGCTGCAATAGTTCATGTCATTGTTGACTCCGTGCCCTCTTCCTCTTCCTCCTTCCTTTCCTGCTCGGCTTATCTCTCCATCAACGGACTCTATTTACTCCTCCTCACGTTCTAGCCTGAAGCCAGGGAGTCCTGTTTATTGTTTTTCAATCTGAATCACAGGAGACAGGAAGAAGAACTAACGCAGTTTGAATGAATCAATAACTGAACACTGATGTCAATGTGTTGCTGTCCTTCACAACACCTCCACCCTCAGGAACTCCAACACTGGTTCTCTAACACTGGTCATTCCAGAAAATATCTCTGGGATATATCCCTTCAGGATCCCGACTTCTTCTCAGAACATGAGTTTCAGATAAGAGCTGTGGGGTCACGCTGCCAAAAAGCACACGTTTGTCCACACATTTACAATTTCACAATCTCTGTAAAGTAAGTGCACGTTGTGAACGCATCTCTGAGACAACGGACTGGTGTGGGAGTGAAAGTTTCATAATAGAGATTTGGCCTTTCAACAGTCTTATCGTAACAGTGAGAGTATTGGATATTTTAAAGTGAACTTATGCCGTATTAGCTATGTTGCATTATTACCTTTGATTTGTTGGATAAAAGACGTCCACAGATGAGCAGTGGTTCATCAACTTATCTCTAACTAACTAAGAGCTGTTATTCCTGTCTAATAAATTATTGGAAAGCAGCAGTTCTTCTCAGTAGAGGAATGCAGAAGGGGAAAGGGTTTAATGGTCAGAGCGAAATGGGACAACGCCCAAATGTGGACACGCGATGAGGTGACGGTGAGGTGAAAGAGAAGCTCACGAGCCAGCAGAGACCAAAACTCCGGTGGCGGACTTTACGACCGGCTGTGCAGGACAAGGTTAGAGCCAGGTGACTGAGACAGGTCGGGAAGTCTGAGGCCATCTGGTGGACAGGTGGAAAACAGCAGGTTGGTCCATTGAAATCCATGGGGCCAGAGGATTCTGGGCAGAATGTACAGGAGCAGGACAGAACTCATGACAGAGAGAAGGAGCAGGGGCGGTGTTATTGGACGGAGGGAGGACAGAATTACCTGAGAGCCGGTCCAGTGGGTTGGAAGCTCCCTGTCCCGCTTCACAGCTGTTTCTTGTTAGAGCTCTAAAACAAATTCCCAGAGTGAGATGGTTTCCATGCTGAACGCTGCCCTGAAGAAGGAGGCCAGGAGAGAAGTGGGTTTATAAGACCCCGCTGTGTGAGTGTGTGTGTGTGTGTGCAATGTATAAACAGTGTAGTTTAACGTTTTATCTTATCGTGATGGCTGACCTGAGAGCGCAGCTGACAGCACTTAAGACGCTCTGCCCTGTGTTATGAACACCGCTAACACTCGAGCCGAGCCGCTCTTGGTTTCCTTTCAAATCGGTCCCTCTCTTTTAAAATGATCAACGCTAAACACAGCTTCAATAACACGACACGGGAAGAAGGTTCAAGTCGACCTTTGATTCAACCGGTGCGGAGAATAAACAAGTGTAAGTAGGGCTTGTTGTAGCTGGTGTACACAGACAGGGGAGGGGGGGGGGGGGGAGGGGGGGCAGTTTGGAGAGAAGGTACAAGTCGAGTGGACTAAATGTTTTTTTTAGACGGTTTATAGATTGTTTAAAATCCTAAGATTTAGACGGCTGAGAAAGAGAAAGCAGAAGAAGGTTAGCTGTGACCCACATGGTTTCAGAGCTGCTGTAAACCTAACGTCTATTAATGTCACCCTGAAACTAATGGACGTCTTTGGTTTATTTGATAAAAACCTCCGTGCAGGTGGATGTAAACATTGTTTTTAAGGTCCCTCAAAGAAGAATTTACATGATTCTGCGTCTTTAATAGCATTTTGAGTCTTCCCTGGTCAAAAGGGATAAATGCACCAGAGTCACATCTCTCAGATTCAGGCTGTTTGACGGCGACCAGGCGAGGTCCGTCCAGGAGATACTCCCCAGCTCTCCTCCTGGGGTCTGGAGAGCGCCCTCCCCAGGGGGGGGCACCTCACCTCAGGGTGACCCCCAGCTGAGACAGCTCCAGATTGATGTGCGCTGCCTCCTTCTCCCACGCACTGTGAGCTGTTTTGGGTATTTCCTCTCCGCCCTTCCCTCCTGTCCTTCAGAGAATGAGCCCTGTTTACGAGTCAGGACGCTGAGGATGCTCTTTGTGCAGCTTCTCCAGCAGCTGTGTCCGAGAGGTTAAAGCTCCGAGTTCCCGCCGTCGGACGTGAATCCTCTTCATTGTTGTGTTGAGTTGAAAGAACACCAGAATGGATTTATGTATGAAATTGCTTTTCATGTGTTTTTAAGTCACTACAGAAAACACAGAATAGCAACAACCCCCTTCTGAGTCTTTGACCTAAATGTAAATCCCCGGTTTGAACTCGTTTGTTTTTGCTGCCTCCTCTGGAACGTACCGTCAGTTTGTTCTTACCGAAGCTGCAGCGGCAACAAACCCGATGCGCTGATTGCTCGATCAAGCTTACACCTGCGTTCTAAAGTGGTCGGACAATAAATCAGAAGTGTGCACGGGAAGCTGATTATCCTGACACCTCATCGGTCTTCACCGAGAGGCCGGCTGGCTGCCAGAGGAAGAGGCTGGCTACCTGTTAGCTAACATCACACGGGCGACACCCATACACCCGCTAAACACCCGGGCCCGGTGATGCATGGCTGTCATTAGGCAGCAGCCCCGCCCCCCCTGCTGCTGGACATCATGTGATCACCTCAACGCAGCCGGGTTAAAACCTTACGACTTCTATTTTTGTGTTTTTACTCGGGTGTAAGCTTCAAGCGTCTCTTATTCCCTTTGTTACTGAATGGATTTCAGTATCACCGGCTGACGGCAGCCCAGGTGAGAAACGGTCTGAGGAGCACTCAGTCTTTAGAACAATTAGGAGAGGCAACACAGCAGCGTGGAGGCCCGGTGATGGATCATACGGGCGCCGGGTTCGCCGGGGTTGACGCTGAGACTGAGGAGTGGTTGTCTGAGGCGGGGGTGCACGTTTTGACAGTGACTAATCGCAGAGGAGAGCAGCCAGCTGGGTCTGAGCAGGTTCTGTAAACAGGCCGGGACAGGAGCGGAGGCTGCAGAGGCCCGTGCAGCCACACAACAGCCCCCCCCGCGCCATGACACAACACATCTGAGGGCGTGGAGGAGCCGGGATGAGGGCGGCGTGTCAACCAGATGTAAATACAGACCCCGAGGCCCTGAGAGCAACGGACTCGATTTCAATCTCCACCTTACTGATTAAAAACACATTGATACCTCCAGTGAAAACATCACAGTTCACGGCAAAAGTTTAAATTAGCTCGCATCGATAAATATACGATATTATTAACAGCTCAATTCAAAATGAGTAATGTGAAAGGTGTCACTTTCCAACAAAGAGGGGCCCAACTGCAGCTCCACTCAGGTTCATGACACATTTTAGTCTCTGTGAGCTCATTGTTTTGGATGAGTTCATCTAAATTGTCCATTTTCAGTCGGTTGAGTTCCTCCGCTCTCGTCCCAGCAGCAGAAATCTCTGCTGTTAACTGGACATAAGATATAAGAGGGTCAGAACGCCCACTCTACACTACCTGCACTTCACCAGACGTTAGCCACACGCTGTAGAGAGTAGTGGTGGAGGAAGTGAGCTAGAGACAGTGTTGGACGTGTTGGCAGCTCTGTGCTAACATGCACACAAGTACATGTGTTTGCTTTAGCTTGTGGGATTAGCTCTGCTTTCCTACCAGTGTTCATTCATTTTAAGAATCTTACTTTGACGAATGAAAGAATAAACTCTGCATCTAGAACTCACTCACTCACTTATGTTGTTTGAAATGTGAAAATCTACATTTTGAGGTGCAGTGCCTCGTCTGAGCTACAGGTACTCACGTTATATTTGAAACATACGCGTCCCAGCCCTGCACCTCACACACCACACTGTTAATACGTTACAGGCTTCAAGCACAATCCCCTCTTTTCAGTGCTGACTGACGGAGAACCCGTGGAAAACAACCGTGTCAGTCTTCCCAGGGCACTGAGTGTTTCATGTGTACATCATAACATATGCAGACTTTGCAGGAGTTCGCAGGGACTAATGAATTTCCGCTCAAACAAGCTCCTGACATTACGGAGACCATCGGCCTAATCCACTTACCTTCTGCCCCAAATCCCCCTATCAATAAAACAGGTATCATTTTACCGTCCCTGCGGGCTGTTAAAACGCAGAGAGCCACTCTGTTAAGACTTCCTTTCATGGATGCCAGTGGTTCTCGTGCTCTCCTGTAAGCCTCTAATCCCTCTGTCGCCATCACTCGCCCATGTGCTCGCCCTAGAGGAAGCGACGTCTTGCAGACTAAACCTGCAGATTCCGAGTTGTGTGTGTACTGCAGGATTCCCCCGGATTAGGCTAAACATAGACTTTTTATATTAACCTTGAGCAAGGCACTCGCTGCAGTGTCACGAGCGTGTTCAGAGTTGTGTGTTTGAGAAAGAAATTTGTGTTCCATCTCAAAGAAACATGTTTGTGTTTGTCTCAGTCACTTGCTCATTGAGAGAGGACTGCAGAACAAATCAGTGTTTGTGTGTGTGTGTGTGTGTGTGTGTGTGTGTAATAGTAAACGTGTGAGAGCGTATGCATGCTCATGAGCGTTTGTGTGTAGCCGTTGGCACGGTGCTGTGTAGTTAGGACCCAGGCCAACTTTTTTCTGCTGGAATTTCCTGTCTGGATTGAACACCCCCACCTCTCCTCTGCTCTTCACTTCTCTCTTTCTTTCTGTGCTTTCCCCTCCCTCCCTCCCTCCCTCCCTCCCTCCCTCCCTCTCTCTCTCTCTCTCTCTCTCTCTCTCTCTCTCTCTGCCCTTTTCTCCCAAAGCACGACAAAGGCTTCTTTTTTTCTTCTTCCTGAAATCATTGCCGGCCGGGCCTCTCAGGGCATTATTATTATCGTTGAGTACTTCCTCAAAGACATGAGCCCACTTCACTCTCCACTCCAGCGTGGTCCTGACCCGGGGCTTCATTGGGACGTAATGAGAGAGTGCTTTTCCCTCTCCCCCCCCACCCGAGTCACGAGACGCGAAGGGACCTTTGTTAACACCGAACACCTGGCATTGTCTTTAGTGAGAGATCAAACCGGGGGTTTAAGATGCAAACGATGGAGGAGGAGACGATACGGGGCCGGAGCTGCTGCTCTTGGCAGGAAGTGAGGCTCGTCTGGAGCCTCCTCATGGGGGCTAGGGGGCAGAGATACGTTCAGTCTTAAAACAAACACGTAATGAGACATCAGAGCAGATATGGGGCCTGAAATACAGTGACTGGTTCCTGTGGGCTGGATTGATTCATAATATAAGATTACCTCAGCACAGAATCACCTCAGTGCAGCAGGCCCGGTGCACTTCAATGAATTTTGAGCCCTTGCCATGTTTTTTTTTCCTTTTCAAAATAAGATCCTTGCAGTAAAACACAGTTAAACCTTTAGTTGTCGATATCATAACCAGAAGGATCATTATCAGATAATAACTAAATCTGCGTCTCGTCCACCAGCTTTAACTTGTTTATTAACTGTAGGAAAAACACAAAGTATACATCTGAGCAGTAACCAGCCCCGGACAGGATTTTACAACTCTCGGAAAGTTTTCACGTGACTTCACTTCATCCTCCGCCTGCAGTGTCACCGTGTCTCGTAAAAAACAAAGTTTTTCTTTTGTCAGCTGGAGTCCTCCGTGCTGGTTTCTCTATACGAGGCCCCCGGTGGAGTAACCCTGCGTGCCAGCAGACCCAGAGGGGACATGCAGACTGTAAATCAAGACATGGAGGCGTGTGAGACGTCCCGGCCACGTACCTGTCGGTGTTTGTCCCTGCAGCCGATTAAACAATGCAGCTGTCTGGGTGATGGAAGGGCCTGTGCTGCCCTTATCATCCCCACATCCAGCAGCCGGGGAACCAGGCTCCTGGGGTACTGGCACCATGACTTTTAGTGTGTCTTAACTTTTATTGAACTTTATAATGAAATGGACATTTTACCAATATCTACCAAAAATATTTCATATTCGTCAGGTGTCTCTCAGGAGGAGATATAAATAAATAGAGGGAGCCGCCAGTGGAAAATGTAAGTGTACGACTTTATCGAAAGGAACTCAAATACATATAACACATCAGAAGTACAACGCAAAGTAATGAGCACATAAAGCACAGAATAAATGAAATTAAAATAAAAATAGGATGTTGTTTGGTAGATTACTCAACAGCTCTCCAGTGCGTCCTGACTTTGAGCACAACTTGTCTTTGTCCCAGTCTGGCCTCGTTGTCCCCAGCTCTCCACTGGACATGTGCCAGGCAGCACAAGCAGAGGGCACCTCTTAGGAAAAAAAAGCCCAAACTTCTGGCTCCACTTGTGAAACAAAGCCCAAACTGCTTTTCCCAGCTCTCACTCCCTCTCTCTCTCATTCACCGGGTGCCTCTCTTGGCTTTGTAACACACAAGTTGACTCGGAATTGGCTGCCTGTCCCGCAGACAAAAGCGATGGAGGGTCACTGGCCGGGATCCAGCGATAGAAACACAAAGCCCTTGGCCTTCTGAGCTCCAAGACAAGTGGAGATAAGGAGTGTGGGGCACCAGACGGGTTTCTACAACTCACTTTGATTTAACAGAGAGAGAGAGAGAGTTTTCTTCTTTCTGTGTGTGTGTGTGTGTGTGTGTGTGTGTGTGTGTGTGTTCATCAATTCAATATTTGTGAAAAGAAAAAGAAAAAGGAGGGATAAATGTTCCTTTCAGTTGACAGAACATTGTTGTTGTCCATTCTCAGTTCCATCCCCCCCTCAGTTCTATATACTGGTGTTAGTTATTTGAGTTCTCTGTGAAATATGAAGTTATTAGCAGAAACATTTCAGCAGAATTTACTTCACAATAACAGGAATTAACCAGTTGTGCAAAGTTCTTCCTCTTAACATTCTTTGTGTATCTGTGGTATTTCAGTAAAGGTCACGATGGCCGTGCATCAGTCACTTCAGGCGCATCCAGACCGATTTGTCAAAGGGAAAGAAACCAGTGGCTTAATGCTTCATCTTAAACAAACGGCACAGCAGTCAAATGGTTCACAGTTCAGCGCTGCCTCCAGGGGAACTCTCCTCTCCCAGTCATGTGTAATCCCATCAGAATTAACCGAGGACAAGATGCCACGGCCTCAATCACAACAACAAAAGCCTCAATCAGCGTTAAGTAGCAGTAATGTCTGTCTTTGTCAGCGGCATCACCCAAAACAACATGCAGCGTTCGGTTGTAGCCTCCAGGCCCGGACTCCTGTTACGCCTTGTTTCCACAGCACTGGTTTGAGCAAGTGAGGAGCCCCCGAGGCACGTCTCCAACTGGGAGGTGTTTGGAACGTCTCCACCCAAGGCGATATGTTAATCGCTGTGATTACAATGGATTATAAGTGCAAATGTCACCTGAGCACTTTACAGAAATGTCGGCGAGGAGATTGAAAAGATATTTAGCCTGAATTTAAATAAAGTTTTTATATATAAATAGGCTGTATTGTATTCAAGAGAGATGTTTATCTTGTCTACTCACCGCTTACATCTTGTTGTACTGCTCTTATGTCACTTATTATATATTATATTACCGGCTCAGGGGGTAGAGCGGGTTGACCATCAACCAGAAGGGCCTGCAAAGAGGTTTGAGCGGTTGATACAACTGGAAAATGTATAAATACCATTTACCATGAACCCTCTAACGTGTTCTCGTGCTACACTGATGTGAGAAGATTCCACCATTAAGCCCATTTTCACCTGGTCTTCTGTCTGAGATAATGAAAGTGACCTTTGACCCCAGTGGTCTGGGCTCCCAGGCGGCTCCCGGGTCATCCCAGGTCTCCTGGACAATGTACAGCCAGAGAATCCTAATAGCGACCAGGGATCAGCTGAATTGCTCTATATGCTCCGTTTATGTCTCTACACAATATACACACTCCCTCTCTCTCACACACACACACACACACACACACACACATGCACACACACACACACTAGGAGCCAGTCAGGGTTGCTGTTTTTGGTTTCCTGCCTGAAACATGTGAAACATCAGAGGCCTTTTGTCTCTGATTCCCCCCCCCCCCCCACACACACACACACACAAACACACACTCCTGCTCAGTTGTTGTAATGACAGCAATTAATGAGGATCGGCTGCGTTGTTCTAATGAGACTTCCCTCAAGCCTCCAGACCGTTTATGACAGGAAATGGTGGAGTTGTGCATTCTTTGTCTGACACATAAAAACACATTCATTGTTGTGTAAAACCTGCTTCGGTCTCATTGGACGGAGGCGGCCATTAATGAACATTCTCGGGCCTCAGACACTGTGGAAGGTTTCAATTACTGGTGCATTAGAGGAACTGTAAAACGGGTCAGTGGCGTCTCGCACTGCGTCGCAGGCGGAGCCAGGAAGTGTATTTCTGACTTTTAACATTCGTCCGTGTGGTTCTGAATTATTTCCATCCTCTCCTCAGCACACAAACACAAACAAACAAACAAACAATCCACTGCTTTTGTTTGTGTGTCTGTATTTAATTTGTCTCTTGTCTCCGCTCACAGGTGCCCATCACCTCTTCCCCTCGTTTCACGCACCAATCCCGATCGACATGAGGCACCACGAGGGGCGGTACCATTATGAGCCACACCCACTTCATGCCATGCATGGGTAAGTGATATTTGAATATTCTGATCCACAGAAATGTATTCAATAATCTCCGGTCAATCCCAAAGGTTTTAAAGATAGAAAAACACACACAAATAGATGGAGCTCCATTACAGAGCTGATAAAAGGTGATATAGAATATTAATATACTGTGTTTAAATATGAATGAATGCAATGAGATTATAAAACTAAAAAGCTTTATAGCATTTATCATTTTAACCTCAAAAAGATAAAAAGACAAAATCGTCCCTTCACGTTTCTCTCTTACAACAGTTTTAAATAACTCCAAAGATTTTAAAAACTAATGATCATCTGCTCAATTACTCATTTGATAAACGTTACTAATGTTATGGAGCTCTGCCAACTGCTCTGCTGAGAGGAACCGTAATGAAAGATGTTAGAAGATACAGACATTGTTAGTAACTTTATTACTGGATGTTGAAGTATATAAAGTATTTTTTGTCACATTTATCAATTTTTCATTGGTAAAAAAAGGACCTTAAAACTCATAACTTATACTGGTTTGCATAAACAGGCTGGTGGTGCTCGGTCCTGCAGCTTCCTTTACGACCTGACCTAAAAAGCAACACTCATTTATTTTCTGCGGCATTACCATAAAAGTCTGGCCTTCTTCACATTCCCAGGCCTTCCTGTGCTTATCTGGAATATTCAGATCCAGGAAGGGAACCCGGCAGGAGGAAGATCAATAGAGGTTCCGTGAGAACTGCGCTGGTACATTTAAATTCAGCAGAGATCAGGTGATACACAGTGGAGGCAGAGCTATTCATCACCGCAGAGCCAGGGAGGGGGTGCAGGGGGGGGGTGTGCACCCAGTTTGTTTTGATAAATGTGATGGGACTCTGACAGAGTGCTCCCACTAATTCATCAAGACCTTGATCTGGCTGTCTTTTCCACAACCCGCAGCAAATTCACCAAATGACTGAGCGTGGCTGCAGCGGAGAGGAGCCCGGTGTGGAGGCTGGTCACTGTGCGTCAGGGCTCCACTTTGTGTTACTAACACTGTGTTAACTCACACAAACACACAAACTAATGGCGACTTTGTTTTAAAGAGTGAGGAAACAAACTGATGGATTCTGTTTCCCAGTTTATATTCATCATAAAGAAGTTTTGAGTCGAAGAACAACTTTCGGTCCTCGACTCATTTTCTTACTTTCTTACTTTTAATTAAACAGAAAACTAAAGGTTGGACTTTTCTTTGGCAGAAATTGTTTGCTCATGTATTTCTAAAGGTATCGTTCATTTATCGTAATCCAGGTAGATGTTTGGAATAATCGTGGTATTGATATTGATCACCCGGCTCTAGTTTGTGTCAATGAAAACAATTTCGAGCATTTATTCTTTTCCTGGACATACGACAATGAGGAAGAACATGTGTGTGTCTTTGTCATCATTTACCACACAACCTCAGAGTGTGTGTATGTTGGAAAGCCTGAGCCTGAGAGAAAAGTTTCATAAACTGTCAGATCTTATTGGAACGGTTCAGGATCCGTTGTGCTTGAAACTTTACAAGTTGGTTCATCATGTTTAGAACCAAAAGGTTTTGTTGTGTGTTTTTTCCCGGTGTTATATTCAGGCCTTGTTGGACAATCCAACAAGTACATCCCTTAAACCTTCTGTTTACAAGCTGTGACGCACACAGGTTTGTCAGAGAGCAGTTTCCAATCATCAGAAGATCAAGCATTTTTTCAACATTTGCATCTTTCAGCACATTTCCCCTGATTCCTGATCCAGGATTTTAAAATCAGCCTTTTTTTCCGGCTGTGGTCTCCGAGCTTTTCACGAACTTGCTGAACATACCAGAGAGTGCAACCCTGTCCGGACAGTCTCTGGAATGCATTAGAGGAAGAGCCTCTCATGAGATGACAGGAGGACGCAGACACACACAGACACACACACACTGCTGCACACTGTGGAGTCGGACAGCATCCTCCGTGCGAAGCCACAAGCCAGGAACGCCAGCCACCGTGCCAACGTGTTTGACCGGGTAATTAGTCTCCAAAATCCAGCCTTCCGTTCCCAAACGCAGCGGATGAGAATAACAGATCCCCCGCTCATTCCACAGCCTGTATTTATGCCTTTCGGGGAAGCAGTCGGGGGGCAAATTGCAGCGCTGAGGAGTTGAAATATGCCCAAGGTTTTTGTGTGGCAGCGCTGTGGCCTGCACCGCCCCAGTGCACAAACAGATGTGGTCCCACTCACCAGGCAGGCAGGGCCTGTTCAAAGCCTGCAGCCCCACCAGCACGGAATGGGTTGATTAAATACAGTTTACAGATCAGCCATTTGGGTTGATGTTGTTTTTCTCCTCTCATTGTTTTGGTTTGGTTAACATGGGTGGGGAGACGGGTGGGAGGGTTGGAGCAGTGGGGGGGCCGACTGGCTGCCAGTGGTTTTGACAGACGTGTTGTTATCATACTTTGTTGTCGGTTGGCTCCGGCCCCGGCTCATCACGTCACGGCTCATGTTTGGGTTTTTTTTTTTTTTTGGGACGCTCCGGCGGAGAAGAGCCAGGAATGTGCTGCTGAAGAGACAAGGGAGCTATTAATCAACAGGACTGAGATGTTTCAAGTCAATGGACTGAGATCTTCACGCTCCGCTGCACGGCCTCAACATAATTTCCTCGTACTCGAAAAAAAATACTAAATGGTATGTGACAGCGGTGGAGCTGAATAATGGATAATTACACTGGGTATAATCCCGTCTCTTTTAAGTGTATTATCCCATCGTCTGACATAGTTACTACTCCCCCCCCCCCCCCCTCCCTCACACACAGGCCGTGCTTCACAGGCAGTACAGTCTCAAGTTGTGTCTAAATCCTCAGCATCCTGATCAGGGCCCCAAAAACAACTACAGCAGGATCCCGGCGAGTCCCCTGTGGGCCGGCGCGGTGATTCATCTTGATCGCCCTCGGCTGCCCAGAAGTACAGAAGGGAGTGTGTCACATCATAATTCATCCCACCCTGAGCCAGTGGGGGAAATGCCAGCGAGGCAAATACTGGCTTCTTGGTCAGAGCGGAGGGGCAGGGAGGCAGGAGGACGTGAATGGAGCTGGGAGCAGGAGTGTGGCTTCATCAGCCGTCCTCGAGAACAGGTTACCTGCAGGCAGAATCGTGCAGCGGAGAACTCAGGCTCGTTTTCAGCAGATCCAGCTGATTTGCATTGATACAGACATGTTTTATCTTTTAAGGCAGAAGGGGGGGTGGACTCATAACAAACCAGCTCACCCCACACAGATGTCTCACGGCCAAAGTATTTATAGCTGTTGCGAGCGCAGTGAGTTGAAAGCCTGAGATGTTGCAACCCTTCAAACGCAGATAACAATACGGAGAGTCACCGTCTCCGTTCACCTCCTCACCCCCGAACATCTGGATGGGCAGTTAGAGAGAAGGGTGTGTGCTGGTGGGACTGCTGGTGTTGTGAAAATGGCCTCCCTCCCCCCAAAACCCTCTTTATCGTGTCTCCTGATGATGAGACTTGGAAAACGTTCAACTTTACATTTTTCTTTAAATCACCACTTATCAGAGGTGTAATCTGCCCCTGTGCTCCGGTATGCACTTACTCATATCCTCAACAAGCTGCACCACGTCCACATCACTTTTTCTCACAGAGCAGTTTTAACAATGGAACAACAGAGAGCGTGTAATCACACAGTGCCGAACACAGAGGCAAATAGCAATTACCTTGTTGAGAGCATGTCGTCCACTGACTCACGTCGGCTGCTTATACTTCTCATCATCCTGGAACTGCCCCCCCCCCCAGCAGCATTTCTTAGACTGTTTCCAGCAGGGCAGCCACCCATCGTGCTCAGGTGGGATGTCTTGAAGTTGCAGATTAAGACACTGGGTTCTCCCGGGACTCCGAGAGATTCCCAGTTCGACCTATGGGACAGAAACGCACAGACTTCAAAATATTAGAACTGCACACTTTAATTTATATTAAATATAAATTAAATCTGGCACCCATCATTAAATCTGAGTAAACCCTAAATGAAGCAAGTTATGAAACATGCCAAATAGATTCCCCGGCAGGTGTTTCTTATAATATTTTGAAATAAATATAAAATGTATTAGATTATGTAGGATTTAGCTAGATGCTGGGAATCCCAGTGTGCAGCTTCGAATCACCCAGTGTGATAAGGACAAGAACCAGTCCCAGTGCCAGTTTACCCAGGTAGTCCTTCAACGAAGCGCCCGAGCACTAATCTAAGGAGGCACTGCCAAGCTCCCTGTATGCTGCGTAGGGGGGGGGGGGAGCGTGTTTTTTTGTATGGAGCGTCTGTTTCTTCTCACTTCTCCCCTCCTGCCCAGAACAGAGGGCTCTTTATGGTTGTTTGTCGGGGACGAGTGGGCCCGACGGCAGAAAATTGGCCCTCAGACAAGGCCGGCAGTCTGCAGGCACTTACTGGAAGTGGAGCGATGGACGCCGCTCCGGGTTGGTTGGCTCGGGTGGAGCTGGGCAGGGCTGAGCCGGGCGCTGGTTGACAGTGAGAGAGAGAGAGAGAGAGAGAGAGGAGGCTGAGGGGAGGATGGGATGCAGAGGTCCTGTCAGGCACAAACAACCTGGACCAGTCACACCAGTATCTCCAGAGTCAAATGATTTGACATCCCTGAACCAGTATCACCAGTGGATGATGATGATGATGAGCATAGTAAAGTACAGGAGTACACGGGTGAGAGTGTTAGGAAGAGGAGAACTTCATTACCTCTCCAACAGAAACACCAGCCACCGAGGCCTCACTGTTCACCCCCGTCTGTTCCTCAGTTGTCTCCATTGAACATCAATGTTGGCTCAAGTTTTATTTCTTGCAGGAATCGAACCTCTTCTTGGTTTTTCCATCACAACTGAAAGATATTCTAGATTATTTTCTCCGGAACAATGCAACTGGTTTACTGTATTCTGCCAAAGTGAGCCCACTGGAATACTGCCTGTGAGAAGACTCTGAACCAGTAGACAACATATTTGACAAGCTGGGAGGCAACTCATTTCATCTGGGAGGAAAATAATAATTCAGATCTGCAGCCTCCACTGATGAGTTATTATGTCTTCTAGTTGTCACAGGTTTTCAGTTATTCACTGCTGTCAGAATGAAAAGAGGATTTCAAGAGATATAACAAATATGTGAATTGTTGATTCCATATCTTACACACAAACCCCCCCCCACACACACACACACACACACACAAACACACACACACACACACACACACACACACACACACACACACACACACACACACACACACATGCTGAGTACCCAGCATGCAGTTGATGCTGCCAAGAATCCAAACCACACATGTAAACACTCATTTGTTCGCAGCAGCAGATTAAACAGCGCCGACACTCAGGGACTCGTAAAGATGGATATACTCATATTTTAATTACATCTCTTTGTTGTGTGTGAGTGTCTCTGTGGTCATTTGTTCTGCAAACAACTTTCTCCCACCATTTTGAAACAGATTGAAGTGAAGGAAAGTTAGAAAATAAGATTATTAACTAGTGTGTAACCAGCATGAGGTTTCTCTCTCAGTCTTAAAATGTAAAGGAAATACAAATATAGGATTAAAAAGGCAATCCACCAATTTATTTTTAATATCATTTCAAACCGGTTGTGAGCGTGGCTCATTGTGTGAGTCAGTGCTCCTCCTCCTCCTCCACCACAGGCAGGAGAACAGTGACTCACTGGTCTGGTCCTTTCTCAAGGTTTACCCCCCCCCTCAGCCCCGCCTCCTCCATCTCTGTCTTCGGAGGGAACGACTGACAATTAATGGCTCCGATACTTACATATGATCACAGAGAATAAAAGACGTGTTGTACGTCAAAGTGAACTTAAATCCGCTTTGATGACTCGCCGCCGTATCCCAGTAATCCAGCATCATTAGAGTTAGTCTTGGTAATCCCCCCCCCAATCGGCCCCTCTCATCAAAGCTACACCCCCAAAACACGTGAACACACACTGCCTGACTTCTCTGCGCACCAGCTCGCTCACTTCTCGTCTCGGCCTCAGCAGTGTGTGTCTCTGTGGCTCTCGAACACCCGGGTCATAAGAGTGAGAGCTAATGGAAGGCAGGTCGGTTGGTGACGTGCAGGTGAACCGGCCAATCATTTCATTATGTCCAAAACAAATGAGTGACTATATTTATAGATGGATATCCGGTGAAAAGGGTTTGAATAAGTGAGATAAAGAGTTACCCACCGGTCGTTTGATACAATGACCTAATCGACCCATGTTTAGATTAGATTAGATTCAACTTTATTGTTATTGCACATTACAAGTACTTATTCAATGAAATACAGTTTAGCATCTAACCAGAAGTGCAAAAAAAGGCAGTAAAGTGCATTGTGTATTGTGCATATTTACAGTGTAATGTAAATAAATAAATAGATATTTACAGTAAGAAATATATATATGGAATAGTACAGTATTAACAGGTATTGTATGATATAAGAACTATGAGCAAGATAAATATATAAAAATATATAAATATGAATATACTATAGGCGGGATAATACAGTAGTAAAAAAAAACCAGCAGCTTACTGGTATCCACCAACATCACAGATGTATTTCATAATGGAGTTTCAGGATCGTTCCTCACTTGTAACAGTGCCGTGGGTTCGATGCCGTTTTCCCTCTGGGTCAAGTTAACATGACAGCCATGGTTCAAGCCGAGCACAGTTTCAACTCACAGTCAGCGTAAATTTGAAACGGTGCAACAGTCTCCGGTGACAGTTTACGAGCCGCCGTTAAAACAGCAGTATAACCGCACTCTGTCATTCAGCCCTTTCCATAACTCCTCCCACTTCCTCGCCCGTTGCGAGGGCTGAATTTCAAACCCAGTGTTCTCACCGGGTCGGCATAAATAGTGCCCCTTCAAAGAGCAGTGGTTTGATCCAGACTTCAGGCCCTCGGGCCCCGGTTGAGGATTACAACACTCACCTGTCTGTGTTTTCACCAGCCGAGCCGGTAATTACCTCCCAGAGATGACAAATTTATTGTACAGCCTGGAGTGACCCAGAGACTTTCTTCCCCTTGCTCACGACGGCCACAGGCTCAAAGTTTTGTGTATCAAGTTGCACCTTCTTATTAAACATAATGTAATACCTGCTGTGAGCGACCCTGTAGTTGTCTGTGCTCAAACAGATATGTGTTCTCATATATCCTCCGTCTGGACCTGTGTAGCTCTGGGGGGTTTATTAGAACAAGGTGAACAAAAGGAGGATAATTATGTATTAGATGTTCGACTGGGGAATGGTGTAAGTGATTTGAGAATGCACACCTATGAAATAACAGAAGTGAGGGCCTGTCTACCAGCAGATCAATGAAGATCACGCACAATAATAACCATACGAGTAATACATGTAATCAAATCTCCAAAGCCCTCCACCCTCCTCCTTGTGTCATTCCCCCAAATATGTCTGACTCTGCCTCGTCTCTCCACAGACCTCCAGGACTGACGGGCAGTCCAGTCATCTCAGACATCTCCCTGATCCGTCTGTCGCCCCACGCCTTGGCCGGGACGGGCGAGTCGCCGTTCAGCCCCCCCCACCCGTACGTCAGCCCCCACATGGAGCACTACCTGCGCTCGGTGCACGGGAGCCCCACCCTGTCCATGATCTCAGCCGCACGAGGACTGAGCCCTGCTGAAGGTGAGATTTATTCAGATGTTAACTTAATACCTACGAATTTCTTATGGTGCTTTTATACAACAGCAAAAGGAAAAAATCAAATCCTCCAGTTATTGACTAATGGACCCATCACTTTAGTCCATTTTAACTGGGGGACAGAAACATTCCTGATTTATCCACCATGATGCACATAAAGATTTATTGAAGTAGACCTACAATTATTATTAACAATTATTTAACATGAAGTTTGTTGCAGTGTTTTGCACAGAGCTTGGAAAATGTTTATTTAAATGTTAAAGTTTGAGCTTTACATTGAAACTACACTAAAAGCTTTATAGAATTAAACTGCAGTTGCAAATTCTATCTTCTTTATTTTCCAAAAAACAATAAATGCAGTTTCACATCCCAATGGGCTGGATTGGGAACTGAATTAAGAGAATTCCTTTCAAATAATAATTAAACTTCCCCGATAGATGGTGTTTCTTTAAAAAGTTCTGACTCCACCAGACAGAGACCTTCAGTTCCTGCCTCTCACGCCATTAACTGTAACACATGTTAAGCTAATCCTTCTTTATAAACATACTGTGCAGTATATTCACCCTCTGGTAATAACACATGGACTTTGGCTGAAATATTGAATATATAATTAAGCACATTTTGGTTATGTTAATAATAATTCCAGTAGATTGTACAAATACTCACACCAGTACATAAACAAGCATGTACAGGACTTACCTGTGGAACAGAAAGTGAGAGGATACACACTCTGTGACCTTCACTTGTTCACACACACAGTCGGTGCTTGACATGGGAATTACTTAAGATGTGCAGGCAAACACAGTCACACAACTTCCCAACACTGTCGTGCATTTTCAAGATGGAAACACTTTTATGAAGCAGGAGGATAAACGGTGGAAACTCTTCACAGTGTTTCACATTTTGCAGCTGCTCTGGTCAGTTAACGTGAAGCAGTGGAGATTAGAGCTGAGCAGGTTTTGTGTTTGTGTTCAAGGAGCATGTGCAGACTTCGCTCTACATGTGTGTGTATGTTTGGGCCGAGGACAACAAAGGAAATCAGCACATACACGCAAAACACGCAGCGGAGTCCCTGAACTACTGAGTTCACACGATGACAGACCCGTCCTCGCTGCTCCTGTGCAAACAGGTCGGGGGGGAGAGTGGAGCCACTGGCCTGCACCAGGAACCAATAAATCACAGGGAACCCATTGCTGTCAAGTCATGGCTCCCAGCTTTTCAAGAGAAGCAATGAGGAAGAGATGCTGTCGCTGATAAAGTGGCAGCGAACTGTGGCACAGAATGGAGGCCACTCTGCAGAACATAAATAAAGTCTGTGGCAGAGCGGATCTCAGTGGGACCTGTGTAAACGTCTGATAGCGATACCTGGGTGCTCAGGAGGGGCTCGATTGGTTGTCTGTTCACACTAATTAACTGATTAATTCAGTTAATTAGTTAATCTGAACTGAGCTGAAAAGTCTTACAGCGTCTCTGGAGCTCAAGCTAGAATCATAAGTTATTGTTGCACAGGGAAGGATTAGTGGTAACACCTGTGTTGTACAAAGGTCTCAAAGCAGAAGCATCCAGTTTCTATCTGTAGAACAGAACTAGTTACTAGCTAGTTGGTCAAACTTTTAGGGTCAGATAATAATTAGTTATAATAAACTGTCCTATTTCCCTCTAGTCCCACCATGAGACGGGCATTTGTTGTTTTGACTGAAATGTCTTGACCAGAATTAGATGCATGTTTCCCTCAGATTCAAATGGTATCAACAGGTAAACGTTTTAATCAGTCATTTGCTTTGGTTTATGAACCAATTAAAAAACCATTAACCAGTTTGCGACCCTATATTTACCAATAGAGAATCACATCGTAGTACCATCATGAGGCTAAAAGATTTACTTCATCCGTAAAGTAAACTGGTGAGTGTAGCATTAGGCAGTGTGACCTCTCTGTGGTGTGTTCCTGGGACCAGTGGGAGAGCTGCTGCCATTCATCCCTCTGTGTTCACCGGGGAGGTCGCACACATGCACAACAAAAGACACTGACACAAAATGCTTCTCTGCGGTGGTGGTAACTGGACCTGGCAGCCGTGGAGAAACCGTGGAGCATGCCTGGGTCGCTGCTGCTGCAGCACAAACACGCTGCCTGTGCACCGCCACCACGGCCATGGCCTAATAGGTTCTGATAGATCCAGGGTTTAAATGTGAGTCTGTGTGTGTGAGTCTGTGTGGGCAGAGGGGGGGGGGAGACTGTGGTTTTGCTTCCCCAATATCCCTCTTGGCCCAACCAACCCCCCACTCCCATGCATGTTAAACCACCATCAGCCCACACCCCTGTCCCCTCCACTCACCCATACCCACTGGGAGGAGGAGGGGGGGGGGGGGAGTGCAGTAAGAAGTAGGAGAGAGGGAAACCAATCCATCTTTCACTCTTATAGTTTGTGACACTTTTAAATGTGGCTTCACTGGGAGCAGGTGTTAACACATTTTGCGTCAATGTTACCTTTACACACGCAGCATTTAAGGCTTCCTCAGCATCATGTGTGTGTGTGTGTGTGTTTTAGTGTGTGTGTCTGTGTGTGCACCTGCACTTTAGGAAGGATTTCAGCCTGTCAAAAGATGTATACACAACACCAGAGAAGTGTAGGAATGTGGTATTTCTTCCACCGCTGCCCTGCTCCTTCCCTCCCTCTGCTTCCTTTACTCCCCAGAGATATTTTCCCACAACCCAGAAAGCCTCAGAGACATCAGACATTTTTTATCACGAGCCTTCGCGCCCTGGGACAGACACGCAAACACAAATCTTCAAATCTGTAGAAGCAGGGCACTCCTCTCCTCTGTTTAGTCTTACTCTGACCTTTCTGGTCCTGTCTTTGTTGTTATCGTCCTGTCAAGGAGCAAATGATGTCTGTGAATATACGACTTCACAGCAGGGAAATTAAATGAAAATATATTTGTGGGGGGTGTTTATAGAATCACCTGATTGGTTTAGATTTTATTTCAAGAAGAAGAAGTTCACCTGTTCTCCCTCGTCTCGTCTTTTCTGCACCAGTGACCCACGAACACTTGAAGGAGCGAGCTCTGTTCAGCCTGCCTCCTCCTCCACCGGGGGCCAACCCCACCGAGTACTACCACCTGATGGCCAGCGCCAGCCAGCGAAGCCCGTACGGCGACCTGCTGATGCAGAGCAGCGCCGCAGCCGCAGCCGCAGCCGCTGCAGCCGCTCATCTGCCCGACTACATCAGCCCCATGGACGGTAAGGAGACGTTTTCTAGCATAGCAGCTCATTTGAATTACAATGTGTGTGTCAGTAACCCAGCAGCTTGATGACACTTTATCAAATCAGCTTCTTTGATCTGGATCCTGTTTGGGTTTCTCTGGGAGATCCAACCTGGAGAGTTGTATTCTGGCCTTTTGTCAAGTCACTGGGTTTAATGTTTAACAGTTGGAGCTGATATGTTTTTCTTATACTCGTGTTTGTCATTTTTAAGGGGGTTGTTAAAATTGAGAAAAAGACAAAAAGAGATTTGATAGCCTTAGAAAAGCAAATCATTCTATAACCCATAGAAACTTGAAATACCAATATAATATGTCTGTAGTTATTTTAAAGTCAAAAGCATGAGCAGACTCTCCACTGGAGAACATGTGTAACTCAGGTAGAAGAGGAACAAACAGCTCCTGCATCGTTCCCTTTGTTCTCAGCACCAGGCTTGTTGATCCCATCCTCTCACTCTTCTTCTTGAGGCTTTTTTCCGTAGAAGCGTTTCCCACATCAAAGCTTGTAGAGCATTTTGGACTTGAACGCACCACGGGGGGGGGGGCAGAGCGTGTCCAGGGTTCGGGGTTCATAAACACTGAAAGTCCCGAGGCCAGGAGCTCGTAAAGACACATTACCTGAGACTCCCTCATGCTGGTGGTGTTTCAAGAGTTTGCACTGTTATTATGAGACAACATCCAACAAAACAGATCCAGAGTCAGTGTGAACGGGGGGGGGCAGCGTGGAGAGAGTGTAACCCTGGGAACTTTGTCCCTGCTCTGCTCCTGTGTCAGGCTGTGAAAGCAGGGATTAAAGCCACGGGCAGCATGAACTGTCCACTTAATGACAGGGATGAGGCGGTTACACATTGACCGACACACACATCCACACAGGGCCGCACAAAAGCCCTAACACCCAGGCAAACAGGCAGGCAAATGCTCAGGAAAACGTGTCTATGTTTGCACACACACACTCAAACACACACAGACACACACACACAGACTAGCTTGTTCTTGATTGGCGGTTAAAACCTCGGCTCTCTATCAAAATGACGGAAAAGATTTGATTTCAGCAGCTCCATGCATCCAAGAAGCGTTCAGGCCTTATGAAAGAGGAGTAGTGAGCGCACAGAGTGGAAAACTGTCCGTGGAAGTCGCCCCCCCCCCCCCCCTTTCTTTCATCACATCCCACCACCCACCCAGAGAAGAAGCCCCTGCACAACACCAACGCAAGAATCCTCACGCATTGCAATTACTCATTTTTCTACTTAGCTCAATCACTTAGTTAAACACAGATTAGGAGCCATGCAGAAACTGTAGACCACCTCTTTCTGCCCCCCCCCCCCCCCCCCCCCCCACCTACAGCCACCACAGTGACCGCCGCTGTTCGTCCTTGCCCACACTTGTTTGGGAAGTTGTTTGCTCAAACCCACCGCCTGCTCTAGCGCAGCGTCCCACTAGCTGCCATCGTCCCAGCAGCTTTTATTTAGTGTTCCACGGTGCTCCCAGTGATGTGGTCCGCTCCGGTGCCACTCCACCAGTCTGCAGGCTCCACACACAGGGGCCCATATTGACCCAAGCAGCCGACTAATGGTCATCGCGGGCAGCCGTGGGCCAGAATCAAAGACCTTATTTACTGCCAGAGTGCGAGAGGAGGGGTAGAAGCAGCGGTGGCAAATATGCGCTTTATCCCTTAGTGTTAGTTTTGGATGTGAGTGCAGATAAAACCCATAATAAAAATCAGTGTATGCATCAGTATGCAGCAGACCCACCGCAAGAACTGGGAGCCCTCAGTGAACCCGGAGAACCAACCCACGCAAGGTCGAACCGCGAAAACACTGAGCACTGCTGTGAGAAGTGAGCTGCTGGAAAAGCTGTGGACACAAGCGCCAGTGAAGTTTACCTGACACGGCTGCTGGTCTTACTGGTCCACCTCGGGCAGACCTCAAGCCAGACACTTAAAACACCAGAGTTTATCTCCAGCACGTCAGGAAGACAGGATTTTAAAACGCTCCTGTGATTTTGTTTTACGAGCACGACAGACTTTGGGAGACATCTTTTGACTTCCTCAGTTATAACCGTAAAACTTTATAGGACAGGACTGACGGGCAAAATGGTTTTATCAGCACTCAGACAGGACTTTCTGAAAAGCACAGCTACACCTGTAAGTTACAGGGACACTAAAGCCTCTTTTCCACTGGTGAAAAACCAGCTGACATCGGGTTTCAATTCCATGGGAATGGATAGAATTGACATTCAGATGGTAGGAGACAGGGTTTTGACATCTACCATGTTTTTAAATATATAAATCAGCTAATGGCGTACACTACAGTTAGTTTATTAGAAATATACACTTCCAATACTTTCAACTCTCACTTGTATGTAATCATTATCTATCAAAAGCTGCATGAATGCATTGTGACGCCACCGTATTATTATCAGGAGTAAATCACATGCACATATATATTTTATTGTATATATTATGTTATATATTACTTTGCTTGTGCTCATGTTTTACAGTAAGCTGGGAAAACACTCAAATCACTCGAGTGTGGTTAGCATTAGCATTAGCACTGGTACACCGCTACACAGCCGTGTGAGTGTAAAGTAACTTTTCACATTGGGAGGCATTCAGACCCCCTGTTTGCGTTTGAGTGAGCAGGTATGTGAGGGGGTGGGGGGTTGGGGGGGGGTGGGGGGTGGGTGGTTAGAGAAATATCAGAGCGACTTGCGGGAAAAAGGTTGAAGCTCCCGCGACAAAAGCAGCAGCCAAAGTAAATGTGTGCCATCCCGAGCAAGAACCAGAGTTTAGTGTCGATGCAGCAGGAGGAGAGAGGGAGATGGGTTTGAGTACCCATGTGGTGGTGAGATGGGGCGGGGGGGGGGGGGGGGGGGTTGGTCCCCTCAGACAGCATACACAAACACTTAACTGTATGTTGGTTCACGAGCACATGGCTGAGCTCAAAGACGATTCAGTGCCCGGCTAATAAAATCCACACTGTTGGTATTAGTGAGATTTAGCAGGGAAAATAAATACTGTCCCACTCGTGCTGGCCCCGGGTTTGGGGTGGGAAGAGCGGGGGGGCATGGAGGGGGCCCTGCTGCCACGAACTCAGGCTGTGGTGGTGGTGGTGGTGAGGTTTGCCAAGCAGCTGCCGCTTCACCCCAGACAAGGTCATGGTTGACAAGCCAAAGGTTTTCCTAACGGCTCGGGACCTGTAGTGGGATGAACACTGGGTTTGTTTAATGGTTTAGAAGCTGTGGTTTGCAAATGCTGATCATCACCACAGCCAGTGGAATTATGGGAGGTTTGCTTCAGGTGAAATGACTCTTGATGGTCACTCTACTTTTGATATCGACATTAGCAATGTTGCTAACTTGGATTTCCAAGACCTGTTTTTTTGGGGCATAATTAAACATTTCACACAATTTATCTGATAGGACAAAATAACATGATGACGTTTTATTTCCCAAAGGCGAACTTCCCTGTGACATCATAATGCAAAAACACTTCTTAGCCTTTATTGACCACACTCAGTATAACATGAGTCTGGGCAGACGCGGATGTCAATGAGAACTCCACATCTTGACCGAGGCCGAGGCGATGATACGTTTTTCATTGCTCACCCTTCAGTGTTAACCCACAGCCCCAATTTTAGAATCCCTATTGGGAGAGAACAGGCCGCATGGCGGTTCTTCACGGAGCCGCCGCACGGTGACCCTCTGCATGCTCGGCCTCCACCGGGAGCCAGCGCCATCTGGGGATTAGCACAACCCTCCAATTAAAGTGTTTTCATTTTCCACAAAAGCTTTTTCAGTTAAAACAGCACAGGAAAAATACTTAAAATAATCACACACGCACTCACATACACACACACAGGCTCCTGACACCCATCCTTTTAACTACACACACACACACACAGTACATATATTATACTGTACATTTTATGGGTTTATTCTCTTTTGTTTTTCTTTTTTTTATTTAGTTTTTACTGTATCAGTGTGCACTGGGGCGCCTGTAATTATGACTCTATATAAATCCAGATCCCACAATTACAACCAGCCGGCAGAGTCCACACAGCAATGGCACACACACACACACACACACACACACGTACACACACTTACAATAGACACACACACGTACCCACACTTGCCATATTACCACCACTGCCTGTGCAGCAGCTGTTTTCTCACTCCCGGCCGGAACCTGCTCACCCTTTCAATTATAACCGCCACCTATAAAACTAAAAAGTGGTGAGAGTTGTGTGTGTGATGTGTGTATGTGAGATTTATTCCAGGTCATATTCGGACAGACCAAGTACGAAACTGGGAAGAGCTCTAAACTAAAGCAGAGGGAGTCTGTCTGTAGCTCCTCATGTCACAGACGTCTAATCGCTGCTGGAGGCATCGAGAATTCCTCCGAGCTGAGGTAGAGGTATAGATTGAGTGGGTGGTTTGAAGATGGAGGTGGTGTTTTTTGGGCACGGAGCCCAGAAGGGTGAGGCAGGCGCCAGGCCACCAGGTTGTGAGGCCTGCTTCCTGCTTTATAAAGGGGGGGGGGGGGGGGGGGGGGTATTAATACACTTATCTCCCATTAAATTTGTTGGCAAGGCAGCGAGCTCGCCCCACTGCAGACGAAACTAATCCCAGCAGCTGCTCCGCCCGTATGGAGCAATGCAAACTTTGTCAGAGTGAAGTCCTCATTTATACCGACCCATGTTCCCAGGAAGAGGATTGCCTGCCCCCCCGCCCTCCACATCCTCTGCTTTACTCCTCTCCTGCCTCTCTCCTTTAATCTGCTCCCAACCCTCTATAGTGACTAATGAAAAAGGACTTAATATATTTATTAGCCCTAAAGAGGTAAATTCAAAGACCATTGGTTGTGTTTACTTACTCTTAACTCTTTACCAGTCGTTATTTATTTTTTTTTCGGGCCCCAAACTACTGTTGTCTGCCGTCTGAGGCTCCCGGGGGCCTTTTAACCAAGTGCATATGCCTCTACTTTACGACTTGCCACCTCCAAACATAACAGTTTGGGCAGTGAGACCCAGGTTTATTGCCGTCGGTCTGTTGTGGTGATTATGGCTGGTGCCTGGATTAATTTGGCTCGAGGTGTTGTCACTTTTACCAACATCTACAATCGTTTCCCACCTTCCTTGTTTGCTCCAGACCTTCAGATGTTTCCGATTAGTATTAAAAAACAAAATAACCCAAATTGTGTTTGATCAAAAGAGGCTGAGCTGGTTTAGATCGAACTGAAACATGGTTCAGTTTGTGTGCTGAGCGAAAACACTTTTTTAAGTCTCACTGGTTTTACTGGGATTTTCCCAGGCTCACAGGATTGTCTTCAGTCTTCTCCTCCTGTGATATCTTGTTTTATTAGTGTTGAGATCTCTGTTGAAGTTAGTGATGCTCTTAGTAATAGCATGAGGACAAGACATGAACCTTAGTTCACACTTGCATGTTTGAAACAACCTTGGCTTTGTGGAGAGGACATGCAGCACAAGTGTGTGTGTGTGTGTGTGTGTGTGTGTATGTGTGTTAGGTCCCTGTGCATGTACCTAGGTGTGTTGTGATTGGCCTATTATGGGTTTCCTGCCTCTCGCGCCTCTGATGATGTCGGTAGTAAGACCTAATTACACGTGTCTGCTGACACACACCAGCCCTGCTCTCTGTCCCCTCACTCAGCCAAGCAGCACCTGTTTGTCCCCAATGACTGACCTGTCCCTGTCTGTCTCCGTCTGTCTCTGTCTGTCCCTGTCTGTCTCTGTATGTCTCTGTGGGAGCTACATGCCCCAGAAATGTCCCTTATAAGTGAACACACATGATGGACTCTCAGTATGTATGGAAAAACAAATTGCTTTCTGTTTTAAGTTCATGGGAAAGTCGCACTCTCTTCTGATCTTTTCTACAGGAATATAAAAACAGTGCAACAACCAGGTCTAGCAGGAGGCCGTGAACTCTACCTTGTTCTTTGTTAATGGTATTCTGAGATCAATTTGTTTAAATTGCCTCCTTTTAACTCAGCCAAGTACAGCGGTCAGAAAGAGATTCCTATCACAGTAATTACTGAGAATGATTGGGCCGATTCATTATGCATAAAAGGATGCGAATGTTAAACAGGGGTTCTGTGTGTGTGTGTGTAGGTGTGTAGGTGTGTATGTGTGTGTGTGTGTGTGTGTGAGAGAGAGAGAGAGAGATGCAGGAGATAGAGTGTAGCCTAGCATGGCCATGACCTCCACAAGACTGCTTGGGGATAAATGTTTCTTCTAACAAGGTCCAGTATAAATGCTGGTTTCCATTGAGGCCGTGTGAAGATTTAATGGAAGTACAGGGAATGTGCAAGTTGCAGTGGTTCTCCAGTCTAGCCAACATGAGGCGCGACCATCACAATGCTGCACGTTTGTTTACCGGCCAGTTGATTTCTTTGTGAAGACGTCCAATGAGGTGACGCCGTTGTGTCTTTGTGTCCAGTCTCACGTTTTTCCAGCCCGCGGTTGACCCCCCGGCTGAACAGGAAGAGGGCCCTGTCCATCTCCCCTCTGTCCGACGCCAGTATCGACCTGCAGACCATGATCCGCACCTCGCCCAACTCCCTGGTGGCCTACATCAACAACTCCCGCTCCAGCTCGGCCGCCAGCAGCTCCTACGGGCACCTGTCCGTCGGAGGGATCAGGTATTCAGAGTGAGCCCACGCACACATGATTCCCACCCGACTGTAGATTACTGTACGTTTGGAGAATGCATGTATCTTACCCTCCATCATAAGCTAATTGTTTCCTCTTCCCTTGTGCCCAGCCCCTCGTTCAGTTTCCCTCATCCCATCAACCCAATGGCGTACCAGCAGCTGTTGGCCCAGCAGAGGAGTCTCAACGCCTTCGGCCACGCCCCTACTCTCATTCAGCCGTCACCCTCCTCGTATTCCGCTCGCCAACACCCCCTCACCGCTGCACCGATGTCCACCTCACACAACATCTCCCACTCGGAGGCAAACCAGGTAGGAATGGAGGCATAGATAGAGTCAACGTGATGATTCCTGATCAATGGGACCAGATATAAAGTCTGTGAATGTAAAGCAGAGCCGTATGAAAACATGCACAGACCTGATCCCCAGGCAGGTAACTGCCACGTGACGTGTTACAGGGAATTTAGCTCGTGTTGATTGACACGCGTGAGATCCCCGTTCTTCACTCCACCTACAGAGCTCTGATTGTGTCAGTTGTTCAAATACAGACGGAGCTGTCACAGGGAACACATGCAGACCTATTTAAACCAGTTCATCTTGAGAGTCTGGGTTAATGTGGACCTTAGAGTTAAGAGTTGATGATTTGCTATTGTTGCTCTGTACACGTGGATACATCTGACTTGTAGGAGTAAGCAAACATTCCCAGTAGAGGTTCAAATATGGAAATATTAAGACATCTGGCGATATCTAGATGAGACAAATCCTCAGGTTTGATGAGCTGGAACCAGCATGTGAGTCTTTGGTAATCAAACAATTGTTATAGCTCGTTTGTCAGTTGTCAGTGTATTTTTCTGTAAATTGTGTCTCAGGTCAGAAGGAGTCTGCCGGAGACTCTGTCCCACTTCCATCTGTCTTCCTCTCCTCTGTCTCTCTACATCAGCCCATTATATACACCACAGCTATTCCTAATGTAAACTTCCCACTCGGTGAATCACTCCAGCCCTCGCTGCCTCTAGCTCTGCTCCATTGCAGTGTGTGTGTGTCTGTGTCTGTGTGTGTGCGGACACATCAAGACACTCTCCAAGTATTGGGGAATAAATATTTGCACCTTTCTCATGCGCACACACACACACAGACATAAAAGACAAAGACACATCCTCCATTCATGCACACGCACAGACACAACTTCAGCTCTGTTTCAACAGTGATCAGAACCATATTTCCCTTTTGGTTTCCAGCCACTGAATGAATCATCGAGGCCCCCAGAACCGCTCTGTGGTGTCTGGGTGGGATTAGTAGACCCCCCCCTTCAATGTTGGACGCCCTCCAATGAACCTTAACACACACACACACATTCACACACATTCTCCCTCTCTCTCGTTTATATCTTTCCTTTCTTTTCATCTCCATTAGAGCTTCAACAGGCCTTCCGAGTCTTTGTCTTTCTGTCTTGTTCGGAATCTGTTGGCAGATCAAAGCCCCTTCCCTCCCCAGCCCCCGACCCTGCCTCCTCCCCGCTCTGCACCCAGGGTAATAACTCCTCTTCTTTCATATTTCCTTGTGGCTTTGGCGATCATAAAGCAGTCTAAACTGTTTAGTCTCGGCGGCAGGTCCCAGTCTGACTTATGGGCCGCGGTGCCTCGCGTCACGTTTGCAACCGATTGCGAAGCCAAAAAAACAATTGGACGTTATCTTTGTGACTTAATAATGTGAATCCTCCTCAGCCACTCTGTGTGATGACTGCGTGGAAAGGAGTAGTGTATGTCTGAGACAGTCTATAAACTGAAAGACTGATTAAAGGCGATCAAGTGGGAGGACTAATGGACTTATTGACAGACGTATGGGGAGGCTGGTGTGTGATAGGATTAATGGAATGATTTGGCACAGAATGCATGGATGACAAAACAAGAAGCACATTATTCTACCTCCTTATCTGGTTCAAGGAGGTTTTCATAAATCCATATCCACGACAGTAGAATGTCTGTTCCATGACGCGTTCTCATGTGTGTTTCAGAATGCCAGTGGAGACCCAGCAGTGAGCAGCACGGTCAACCCACTGATCACCAAGAGGTCCAAGGTCAAGACGGAAGCTGAGGGCCCCCTGCCCATCTCTCCGACTTGTCAGGTAAGACAATAAACTAAATAAGATCCAGTTGTAAATGGTCAACTTGTAAGTTGAGGAATCTCCATCGCAGCTTCAGCTTCTCACAGTGGGAAAAGAGCCGTCTCTCTTACTGCAGTTTGCTCATTTGGTGGTTATTGATTATGGATGTTGAATAAAAATGCAGCTTTAATTAATGACGAGAGGTTTTGTCACACGTGAAGATCGAGCAGCAGCCCCTCGGGATTACAGAGATAAGATAAGACAAATGCAAACTAGTCCTGAATGTTCCTCCAACATATTGACCAAGCATCGGTTGTAGGCCTGTCTTTTTATTCCACGCATTAATGAATCCAAGAGTTAATACACTTTGTTTGCCGCTGATCTATAAAAAGTGTTGTTCTGCGTTCTCTCCCAGGACCACGGGGGAGGAATCTTGGACTTGAGTGAGGATCTGGATAAAGACGAGTGCAAGCAGGAACCCGAGGCCGTATATGAGACCAACTGCCACTGGGAGGGCTGCAGCAAGGAGTACGACACCCAGGACCAGCTAGTCCATGTGAGTATGAGGCTGGAGTGGCCGACACTGAGGAACTTTAATGTTACTGCACAACAACAGGAAGCGTGGGTCGACCTTGACACCGGAAATTCCACTGAAAAGCTCCAACAATAAGTGAATGAAGTGATTAATGAATTAAGAATCTATTATATTTGAAGAAAAGTCCCTTCACACATGTTGTTATTTTGCTGGTTGGACAAACCAGAACATGTGAGGATGTCTCATCAGTTACACAAAAACATTAAACACTAACTTCAGAAAATAGATCATAAACAATGAATGAGAAATTAATATAATTATTGGTTGCGGCCCCGTTGCCACTCTTTCATCTAGCTGCTCTTGATGCCACTCATCTCATCACCATCATGAGTTTTCCTTTGCTTTAATTAAAGTTAACTACAAACTTAAACCATAAGAGTTGTTGCATCTTTCTGTGGAACAAGTGAAAAGTTGAAACAGCGTCTCTGCGCCTCATTAGGTCGGTGCTGATTGAGTCCAGTCACAACGCGGTGCAGTAACTGATCCTTTCCTGTCGAGCTGACACACGCAGCGCCTGCTCTCGCCACATTCAAGCAGCTGTGCCCCACCAACCCCTCAGCCCTGCGACCCCTGACCCCTGACCTCTCACTCCCAGTAACACCCCCCAACCCCTGAAGCCCGGAGGGGGGGCAATAAATCCTTCATCATGCCAGCAGCTCTGGAGTTATAGAACCTCATGCTCCCACGTTCTCCGACTTTTTAGATTTTCACTTTCTGACTGGATGTCAGGGCTCGTGTCAGGTCCGCTGACGCAGAGACTGATGGGAGGTGGGTGGGGGGGGCATGTCAGTATGGGCAGCTGCGAGTCAGGACCGGAGTTACCTTTGAGCACTTATGCCCCGGGTCCAGCTCCCCAGCCACGAACTGTGTGAAAGTTAGCCAGGATTAGCGAGCAGTCCACCAGTGGATCGGTGGTTTGATCTCGGATGTGGACGAACACATTCTGAAATGTGCTTTCCATCAACTTCATAAAAACACAAGCAGAAATCCAGGGCTGTGAAAAGCTGTTCTCCAACAGAAAACTCCTGACAGCGCATCCAGGGATTCACACAGGCTTCTCACCACATCAACACAACACACATACACCTGTGGGTTTCTCAGCTCCTGCTTAACCCAAGTTAAGTTAATCCCTTTTCAAGAGCCCCCCCCCCCCCCCCCCCAAATTATGGATTCACAGCAGCGTGTAACCTGAAAATAGAGGCCTGCTCTCGGGCCACACACTTGTTTCCATTCCTCCTCCCTCACTCAGAATAGATCTCAGCAGAACCGTCGACCACGGAGCTTTTTCGCTGGTGAAGAGGTGACCACATAAGTGGAGCACTGTGGGCCTGGATGTCCTCAGGAAATGAAGTGGTTCCTCTGGGCTTGTGGATATTTGCATGTGGTACACAGGATGAGAGTTTTGAAGTTTGTGTCTGCTCGGAAACGTCTCATGTTGTAACGCCTGTTGTATCTGAGGACACAATTTAGATGACTGTGATGCTAATAGGCCGTTCTCTCACATGTATACACAGTGTAGGAGGAGGAGCTGAATCACATTAGGACGAGAAAGGTGGAAAACATATGCTGGAATACACTCAGATCTATAATCTCAAAGTGTGGTCAGATCATTCCAACAGGAATTCTCTGAGATTGCACATTTTATTTGAAATCACTCGACTAAAACCTGTTGGTAAGTTTACGGCTCACACAGAAGGAAATGAGACCTCGTGTCCCCTGACTTCCTGATCTGGTTAAACAGAGGAGAATGGGCCATAAATACAAGTTGGTCACAGAATCCTCTTCCTCGTCACTTTCACCGGGATCTGAGGAAGTTCCTCTTCCTTGAGAAACTCACACACACAGCCTGAGAAAACACACAGTGCTTTCAAAGTGACTGTGTCCTGCTGACAGATGCATAATAACTGTCAGCTATAATGGATGGCACCATCACTCACAACGTCCATGTGTGTGTCTGTGTGCGTCGTGTGTGTGTTTTAAACAAGCTCATATGGACACACACACTCACACACACACACACACACACTGTCTAGTCACTATTTTAACCTGTATCACCTACACATGTTCTTCCAAGTTGTGATAATTGACTTGACTTGGATTTGCCGTCTCCTCAGCACATCAACAACGACCACATCCACGGCGAGAAGAAGGAGTTTGTGTGCCGCTGGGACGAGTGTTCACGGGAGCAGAAGCCCTTCAAGGCCCAGTACATGCTGGTCGTCCACATGAGGCGCCACACGGGCGAGAAGCCGCATAAATGCTCGGTAAGAACCTCACGCCACCATGAGACTTTGTATGTAAAGGACTGCTCCAGAGAATCAGACTCACATTTAAAGTTGGGGACCTGCAAGAGAAAAGGAATCTGAAAAACCGGAAGCAACGAGCTCTTGTTACCTTTAGCTGCAACGTGCAACTTCACCACTAGATGTCACTAAATTCTACACACTGACCCTTTAAACTCTCAGAGCTAAAGCTGACAGATCCAGATGAAATCACAGGTACAATCTTCAGGGTAACTTTAACTAACTAGATCAGTGGTTGACAAGAAAATGGAACTTCCATGTTCTTCAGCCACATTAGCAGCTGTATATTCTGAATCATCTCTCAGATGTTAAAGAAATATCTTCATGAGATTTTCTATTTGCGCTCAGAACCAGCGATACACTATTTCCCAGTCATTAAGTAATAGGGATTTTACTTGAGCCTTCATTTGCTGTGTGAAGATCAAATTGAGGTTCTGTTTTCTTGGCTTCAAAGCTCACAGGCTCTTGTGAATGCATTAGAACAGATGTAAAAGAGAGGGTTAAGAAAGCTGATTGACAGCGTGGGCGTGTAATTAAAATCCTGCAGACAAGCAGGGGGCCAAGGGTCCTTATTAAGACCCCGCTGTATATTCTGTGCTGAAATCCCACGTGCATCCTCTCACAACACTCTGGCTCCTCTTTAGTCTGCTCTTTTAAGCTGGAAACTTTGGACTTTTATATCCCGTCTCTGAGCGAGTCTAATTTGATTCTCTTTTAATTTCAGAGCCAATTACATTCAGAGTGACTGCTCAGAAGGAATACCGAATTATAGCTTGTACAATAAAAGGGAATACAAAGGCAGAACGCAGACTTTTTCCTTGTCTCAGTAAAACACACCCGACAAATGACTCCGCCGCACACTTAGTTTAGATATATCACATAATCGCCCTTTTTTACCACAGTGTAGCATTGATTTGATTTAGTGTGACACACAACAGAAGGTTGGCAAGAGACCAAGAGTAGATCACGTTTGAAAAACTGAAACACACAGAGCTTTATTTGTTGTTGCCGCCCAGTTTGTTTCTCTGAGCATCTGAAGGCTGTACTCAGGCAGTCAACCTCACTGTCTGTCTGTCAATCTCACTGTCTGTCTCTCTGTCTGTCTGTCTGTAGTTTGAGGGCTGTGCCAAAGCGTACTCTCGCCTGGAGAACCTCAAGACTCACCTACGGTCCCACACCGGAGAGAAGCCGTACGTGTGTGAACATGAAGGCTGCAACAAGGCCTTCTCCAACGCCTCGGACCGGGCCAAGCACCAGAACCGCACACACTCAAACGAGGTACACTGTCTGACACACACACACACACACACACACACACACCTCATATTATCGTTAAATCAACACAAAGCATTGTTCTCTACTGTCCAGTTTTTATTTATTTATGTCATTTGATATTTGTTCTCGTGACTGAATGAAAGTTTTAGCCGTTGCATAATGCATTATCCATCATTACAACCTAAGCACACGTCAGACTCTCTTATGTTGTCCTGTGATAAACTGCGGTATTGCACAATAATAATTTCCATACTCGTCTGAGGTTGAGTCACAATTTCCTCCTTTGCGCAATAAGGATTATGTTTAATCTCTCTTGGCAGAAACCATATGTGTGCAAGATCGCGGGGTGTACCAAGCGCTACACGGACCCCAGCTCTCTCAGGAAGCACGTTAAGACCGTGCACGGCCCGGAAGCCCACGTCACCAAGAAGCAACGCAGTGACGTCCCTCCGAGGCAGCAGCCGCCCAAGGGCAGCGGCGAGAACGAGGCGAATTCCAAGCACGGTGCAAGAGAAGTGGACGGCAACAGCACCTCTAGAGGCGTGGACGACTGCATTCAGATCAAATCTATCAAGACGGAGACCTCCCTGGTGAGTCCCGTAAAGAATGACTCCACACAACGTTTTTCAGTTCATGAAAAAAGTGTGTACAGTGAAATCAGTATAACTGAATTAAAATATTTGGGATTGTTACTGATTCCAACCACGTTCAGCACTTTTTAAAATAACATGATTGTATAATCACATGGCTCCTTTGTTCCTAAACCAACAAAAGAGCGGCACCGACTTATTTCCTCACTGTTTTTTCCACTTTACTAATATTTCTCTTAAGGGTTAAATGTGTATTACCGGCACTGCCTGCATCCTTCCTAACTCACCTCGCCTGTTGTTGCTTGAAATTGATTCTCTCTTTCCCTTCTAACCTTCCTAACGGACAGACTTCTCTGAGGTGAGCTCTCAAACTGTCCCTCTGTCTTCCTCCAGCTCAGCATGGGAAATGAGCAAAGTGTGTTCTCCTGTTCCACGTGACACTGTTGCACTCTTGCATGATTTAAAACAACATTTTGCATGATAATACACATTTATAAGAGCTTCTTTGTATATAGGACGCACAGTATATGCATGTGTGGAGGCACACGCACCCATGCGCTGCCATTAAACTGCATTTTTTCCATGCACAAGATCACTGGCTGTAGCCTCTGTGGTCGGCAGATGATAAAAGTCGCCGTCACATTAATATTCAAAGGCTGGGACCGTTCTAACATGTGTACTGTACAAATAGTGCCAGCATCAAGCTGTGATCAAGACTTTAGTTCATTTTAGACCAGTCTGATTTACTGCTTCCACTGGATTGTTGCTCACAGAACTCATCTATTATCCACTTGTTTTTCTTGTTGTAAATAAATCAATCTCATCTATAAGTGATGAGATTGTGGAACTATAGTCCTACATTAGTTATTACAAAAATATCTGCACAATTGGAATTTTTTGACTGTGATAGTTGTTCTACATTGAAGAACACATCAGGGACTCGTCTGAACTTGGCATGAGACTTTAGCTCTGAGACCAGTTTCATTTTATTCATTTTTTTTTTTTAACTTCACCTTTTTTACCATCTTCACATCATATATGCAGATAACAATATTTTGTATGTGTTGCCAGGGTGTGACAGTATCGTTTTATACTTTACCGCTTTCATCTATAATCAAGATTACATCATATCAAGCGTAACTCTAACATCAAATCTCCATTGTCTCCAATCTCCAGACATATCAGTCCAGTCCTGGTGGCCACTCGTCGTGTAGCAGTGAGCCATCGCCTCTCAGCAGCGCCAACAACAACGACAGTGGGGTAGAGATGGCCATGCACAGCGGGGGCAGCTTCGGGGACCTCAGTGCACAGGATGAGTGCCCCATGGTTGACTCCACCGTTCCTGCAGGGGGACATCTGGGGGGGATGGGTCTTCAGTTGAGGAAAGCCGTGGGTCATGGTGGCGGGGTCACCATCAAGCTGGAAAACATCAAGAAGGAAAGGCTGAAGACCGTGAGGGACTCCTGCCCCTGGGTCAACTCGGCACCACAGCCCCCACAGGGCCAACGCACCAGTATGAAGCTGCCTCCCATACCTGCACTCGGTAAGTTGTCATTTTAAAAACAAAGTGCTTGAAGATATAAGATGACTAGATGTCATCATGTCTTAGCAGCATTGTCCAGTAATGTCCGCGCATAATATTAAATAACTGTAACTATGACATTAGTGTGTGTAATTATTTAATCATGTTTCTTGTGTTTGCCAGGTTCCCTGCTGGAGAGCTCCAATGTGATGACTAATCTAACTGGTCTGCACAACAACCAACGCATCGGCGACCAGCCTTCATGTGAAGTCACACTGCTGAACCAGTTGAACGAGCGGCGTGACAGCACAACCAGTACCCTCAGCTCAGCCTACACAATGAGCCGCCGCTCATCTGGTATTTCCCCCTGCTATTCCAGCCGTCGCTCCAGTGAGGCTTCCCAGTTTAGTCATCATCGCAATAACAATATCAGTTCAGCCGACTCCTATGACCCAATCTCCACTGATCTGTCTCGCCGCTCAAGTGAGGCCAGCCAGTGGGGAGGCAGTGGTGCCGGCGGAGGAGGTCTCCCAAGCCTCCTGAGTCTGACACCAGCTCAGCATTATCGGCTCAAGGCAAAGTACGCTGCTGCCACTGGTGGAGCTCCACCTACTCCTCTCCCCAATATGGAGCGGATGAGCCTGAGGACACGCATGGCGTTGTACAGTGACTCCCAGGAAGGCTCATCTCATCCATTCCATCAGCCTCCCTCTGGAGCTGCTCCCAGGCGCTGCAGTGATATTGGATACGGTGCCCAGAGCATGATGCCCCACGAGGTACCCGCCAGCCTCCCACGCCGTGCCAGTGACCCAGTGCGCCGTCCCACACTTGATCAGTTCTCCTTTCCAAGGGTCCAGCGCTACAACAGCATGAACAGCATGAATCCCAATATCGGTCCATCAGCCGCAGAACGCCACCAGGCACTGGCCATGCAGGGCTACACTCGCTCTGATGGCAGCCTGCAACGCTACCCATTTGCCCCAAGACCACCTAGCATTTCTGAGAATGTAGCCATGGAGAACATGGCAGTGGATGGAATGATGACCGGGGGAGAGCAGAATGGGGAGGAGGACATGGTGCTTCCAGATGATGTGGTGCAATACCTCAGAACCCAGAATTCTGGCCACCCGGGCAACAATTTGGGGCAAGTGGACTATCATTCCAACAATCAGACTCAGGGCTACCAGACAGCCATGGCCCCACCAACATCTTTTTATGCCCAGAGGAGGATGGCCATGGTGGATGCCACCATGCGTCCATCTGGTCAGGATCTGCCTTTCTCAGCAGCATCAGACAACCTGAACAAGAATAACATGCCAGTGCAGTGGAATGAGGTGAGCTCAGGGACCGTGGACACCACAGCCAAGCTCTCCAGACAACAGCAGCATCCTGTCAGAGGGAATCTGGCTGTTGCTCAGCAGAGGAACAATTTTGGATCCCTCCCGACACAAGGTCTGGGCTTGGGTAGCAACCAGCAGGTAGTGCCCATGAGTCAGAATATGTCTATGCAGGGATATGCCAACCACAACAGCCAGAGGCCAATGAACATTAACCACCAGCAGAATCAACAACAGAGGCAATGTAACAATGTGAACTTTAGTGATCAAATGAGTCCTCAGCAAGGATATGGCCAAGAGGCGATCCCAAACTCTATAGCTGGGAGCACCAGCATGAGACCGACCCGCAACGGTGCCCCAGATCCAGAACTGCAAACTTACAGGGCAAGGACACAGGCTGATGGGTACTCTCACATGAACCAAGTGGATCTCCAGCATAATTACAACGCTTCCCAGCAGCAGCAACAGCAGCACATCATCCACAATGGAGGCAGAGGAATGTTACAACCTCGGCCTCCCACAGAGCCCAAGGCTATAGCCAGACAACACACAGGATCTAGCATAATGCAGCCAAGTCGAATACCCAAGGCAATGCATGACACTTCCGAAGCTAGCCCAAAGAGGCCCAGTGGGTCAGTGGCCCAAAACAGCAACTCTTCTGTGTTCTATACAGGTCAGGTTCACATGTTTGAGCCAACTTCGGTCAGCTTCGATGCCCCCATGTCCCCCTGTGCCAACCAGGCTCCTGCCGGCAACAACAGCGCAGCACCCAACATGGCTTCACCAGGAGTCAACCAGGTCTCCAGCAGTACAGTTGATTCTTCAACTGGTAGATCTGGTGGTACGGAACACGCCCAGATCGACTTTGACACCATGCTGGACGATGGAGACCACTCAAGCCTCATGTCGGGCACCTTGAGTCCCGGCCTTATGACGAGCCTCTCCCAGAGCTCCTCACGTCTGACCACACCTCGGAACTCTGTCACCCTCGCGTCGGTACCGGCGGGGATCGGCAACATGGCCATCGGTGACATGAACTCCATGCTCACAGCTCTGGCTGAAGAAAGCAAGTTCCTCAACATGATGAGCTGAGAGCAATCACCGACCTCATCGTCCAGCCAGGCTTCACATCAGGAATACATAGACTACACACGAAAGCACTGATTGAACAATACATACCGGTTATTTCATACACTTTTTCATTGTCCGTAGTAATATGCTTATCTTGTAATATTTGCTTCAGAATATAATACGTTACATTAAATGGAATTAAATAGAAAGTAAAGCTAAGGAGCATTTTATATCATCATTTGTTAAAAAGCCATACTTATTAGTTACACATATATCATAGTCCAGGGTATATAAATGCATCCACAAACAACTGCCATTCAGTATTTGCTGCCCTTTACAAAGTGGTGCACTGAGAGCAGTTCACTTCGTGCCTTGCTGAGGACATCGAGCATCTGACGTCAAAACAGGAAACGGACATGATATGTAGATATCGGGTATAATTTTCTCATGAAGTCCTTAATGTGTATAGATCATACTGTATGGTACTTGCTTTAAGTTATGTTATAGACTTTTCATGTTTGAACTCGGGCTGTCAAAGCTTTAGTGTTGGATTTTTTCAAATGGCATTCGTCGAACGTATTACTACTTTGTTTATTCTGTGCATAACGCAGCATGTGAGGAATGTCAAGAGAGTTGCACGGCACAGGATTGAAAGGAATGATTTGTAACCAGGTTTAAATCTATCACATGATTCAGAAGAAGAGCCACAGTTTCATATGTCATTTGTTTGCAGGCAAATTCACAAAACAACATCAACACCATGCATGTAAGATTTGAAACCTGCCTATTATGAAACAAACTGTAAACATTGGCTGCTATTGCAGTTTATATATGCACTTATTTCAATTTTCCTCGAGCATAGGAAAGTGCTATCGTGGAAACCTGTCCTGTGCACAACGTGGGTTTTAATGCTGGGATTCAACTACACCTAGATTGTGGAATAAAGGTGCATGAGAATCTACAGTTTAAAGAACAGATTAAAGTCAAGGTGCAAGAAATTTGAGACCTTTTTTACAAAGCGAAGCCTTTGACAGCCCAAGTTTAAAACACATTGTTGTACAAAATTATTGTCAACGGATATTAAGTGCTTTTTGATCATGGTCTGAGCTCTTGGGGACGGCACTGGTGAACCTGAACTGATTTCCGTCTTTGCCCTGTGGATCAGAGGAATAAACTCTCCATGGTCCAATCTCACAAGGGTAAATAATTGGAAAGGACAAGGATATGCCTCTGGATTAGTCCACCAGGGCACATGAACCCCCGTGTCTGATGAAGAGCATTCTCTAAAGGAATATACAAGTACCTCTGTGTGTTCTCAGTTGAGATCCATCCCTAATTAACACATTCACGCCGCCTCCCCTCACTGCATCCCATGGGTTCTGCATGGGTTCTGGATGAACTGCAGAGAGACCAGGAAGGGACTCAGACTTTTTAAAAGGAAATTCTGCCTCTTTGCAGGATTCGTGAACAAGCCCTCCATCTTCATCCATTTGACTATGTTTGTTGAATTTCTAAATAGCCTTTCAAATGTTTGTGTGTATGCTTCCATTCACTTTTACTATGCCCAGTGTGTGTGTGCGTGTGTGCATGTGTGTGTGAGTGTGTATATAGCTTTTGTACATTTCAAATAAACTATCTCTGTTTTTTTCTGTTTAAATCTCTTGGCTCTGTCTTCTTTGAAATCACATGCTCTGTGGCCCCGGAGGTCACATCAAAGCCGGACTCGTTTCCTACAAGAGAAATCATTCCTGACATTTTCTCAGACTGCAATCGAGTGCAGAACTGAGGCCGAGCACCAGAGCACTGACTAACGTCTGTGCCTTTATGCATGAAAGGTGCACACATACAATACAGATGAGTCAGAGCAACAGATTGGTATGAAATGAAAACAACCTTATTTGAAAGAACTGCCAAAATCATGATATTCAAAAAGGTCTATCAATGTTATTTAAAGTTAATTGATCACTGTAAGTTAACTTCCTGTGTGATCTAGTTGCTGAGTAAACACCACATTCATCCCCATGGTGCTGCAGAGTCAGTGTACCTCTTTGAACCGCCCACAGTTTGTCTCTTTCTGGCCACTTGGAGCCAACGTTGATGGAAAACAGTTGTTTTCTTAAAACATCCCAGCATTTACAAAGCTGTTGGAACAAGGTGGTCCATTTGGAGTCTTGTCTGAGGCCTCCTAATGTTTGGGTGACAATGTTCTGGACTCGAACCACTTCTGAGAGAACTTACTGGCACTTGAGCAACAGCTAGTCGCTAACTGGGCTGTTGTTTGATGCAAAGCCAGAGGAAGGACATAACGTATAAAGATCGGTTTTTCAATCTGAGATATTTGTTTTCTTTTCGCATCTGTCGCTTGTTAGAAACGTCATTGCAGCCCTAGGTTATAAAGGAAAGGGGGTGGGGTATAGGAACATAGTTAAACTGAATATTTAGAGTATTTGATTTGACAGCCGAGTCCGTTGGGAACTGGTTAAAAGTGAAACTCGCTGATTGCTTTTGCCACTGGAATTTCTTATTCTCTTAGAGAGAGGATTGGGAGGAAAATAGCCTGAGGGGGGGGAGTCCCAGTAGAGATGAGAACAAGAGGGGAGTGAGGCAGAAAGTGATGCTTAGACAAAAGCACACAAACGAAGGGAAATGTGCCCTGGAGCCAGAGCTTCATGCTGTAAAAGGGCAAACACACAATCTACTGTATGTGGAGAAAGGACAGAGATCAACCTGTTTCCATGAAGATACTCGGCAGTAAATTTAGAATGTTAAAATGAAGATATAGCAAGATTGTGACAGGCTGAGACACCCGCTCCTAGTTGCATTTTTAGCTTAAGCTATACATGCAAAGTTGATATTACCAATATGTTATTGTTAGTATATAATTACCCATTTTCCATTGAGTAGAGGAAGAGCAACAGTCAAATTTACCATTTTATTTCTGACAAACTGATGAATGTTAGTGCAGTTTCCATCTGGCTCGGTTTGATCTCACCCAAATTCTATAAACTGTCACTTCTATGTTTACTTAATATTTGCTAAATCTCCTCTCTTACTTTTTATGTCAGTAGGTTGACGTTTTACAGCCTTTTCACCACAATTCACCAACCTGGTCGAGAGATGTGGTTCAAGCCAGGCAAGGATCCATTATATTTGAATGAGGATTCGGTTTAGAGTTTATAAATTGACATTGCACTGTAAATTTTTGACGTTTTAGCCAATATGTCAGAAATGAATCCCTGGATCTTTGAAAAAAAACGATTGGACGAGCTTCAGGGTTAATGATTGGCCCTGTAGAGGCATGCACCCGCTATGAATATATTTAATGTTAGACTCTGTGGTTCAATCCTCGCTCCTCCAGTTCGCGCTGGCCCAAGGAGGAAGGTCTGATTTATTTAAAAAAGCAATAAAAAAAAAACAGTTTTCTGTTTATATTGCACATTTTTTTCAAGTTGGGGAAAGTACATTTTTAGACCACAGTCATATCTAATACAGCCTGAAGCAGGACAGTACAGCCTGTTGTTTTAAGTGCACCCCTGATCTGTGTGTTTAACAACTGTGTTACAAAATTGTGGTATAAAGTGTATCTTTAAACGCTGTGCCCGTTTCAAGCAGCACAATCATCAGCACAGCTCGTTATCCAAGATGTCAGAGATGGGGAGAGGAAGCGTCCCATCTCTATCTGTGGAATCCCCTTCCTCTCCGCTCAGCTGTCTCCACGTCGGCCTGTGTCTCCCCGCAGGGCTCAGAAGGGCCAGTGCCCGTTAAGCAGAGGGTATTCAGAGGAAGTCAGCTGTCGGCTGGTGACATTCGTACCCCCGCGCCAGGGCTGCGAGCAGACAAAACATCACGCATCACAGGGGCACAGGGTCAAGTGGATGAGAGATTGCTCTCCTCAGCTGACCCACATGGAGCTGGAGAAAAGCTGATACAGTAAAATACAAGTGGTAGTAGATGTGTGAATGGTTCCACTGCGTTTTAACACTTTACTGAAATGTTTAGATTTAAATCTGCCTGCCAAGAATCACAGTTCATGAAAAAGCTGTAATATTAGAGTATCATGAAAACCATCACCTGCTGCCAAGTGGCACGGCCATGCAGGGCTGGCAGTGTCGGGGGGGAGAGTCTGGGGTTTCAACCTGAAAACAAAGCATCAGTTTCAACTTTGGTTTCCATACAAACACATTACACATGCAGAACAAGTGCACATGATGAGCCATGTGATTTTCAGGGGTTTCTTCTGATGCTCTCCTGACAGAGATCGTTTTTCATTTTTAAAATGGAAACTGAAACTCATTAGTGAAGCCTCAGTTCAGTGAGATTTGATATTTTTTAACGATTTACTTGATCAGAGAAAAATCTGTTTTGTTTGAAGATAACAAATTCTGTGAAACTGAGCAAACCATTTTTGCCAAAGTAAAAGCATTACTGGAGTTTTCATTTACTCATGAGGAATAAATGAGTTCCTCACTAGGTCACCAGTTCTAAGTTATACAATAACCGTATTTCATTGTTTTTACCTTATTTCCCCCGCCCTCTATATCTTTTTGAATATATTCAGAGTTCAGAGGAAGTGATTGGGAAAATAAAATATCAACGCTCGGGTCACAATGACACAGTTTCCACTGATTTGCATTCATTACACTTTAATGACGGTTTTGTTCTTGCCTCTGAATAGTTCTCGTGAAACTGTAATAAAACGTAACAAGGTTCCATTTCAGATGTGAACTGAATGAGTGCACTTGAAGAAGAACTGGAGTGTGTCACAATCTGCTCTCTGACCTTTTGGGGGCGGGTCATCATAATAAAGCGATTCACTGGCTGTTGTGCCGCTCTCCACCAGCTTGATTCAGGTTTTCATCAAAGGCTTCCGGCCTGGAGCTCAGTGCCTGCTGACATCAGAGGGACGTGACCCTGAGTCGGGGTTACCTACTGCACCACCAGAGCTTTGGCTCCAGCCCAGGGGCAGAGCGTGCCCCACTAAATTCTGGAAGTGCAAAGAATTGTGATCAAGTCGCACAGAGCCTCGGGGACGTCTGTGATGAAGGCCGGGCATTGTGGCCGTCCTCCGGGGTGTGAGAGTCCAGGGTCAGTCCCTCACCCGACCTCTCCTAGGTTATCCTCTGTTGCCGGCCCAACTGGAGGTCAGATGCTGGGAGAACTTCGTCATGAGTAGGCCGTTGAGGAATGCCATGGTTCGATTGAAGTCGGGGGGGATGTTCTGATTAAAGGCTCATGTGAGTGAGAGCGAGAGGACGACCTTGTCTCAGCTTCTGGTGAGTAACGTGTGGAGCTTCTCTTTTATGCCTTTCAGACTTTTTTAACGTTGTAGCTGACTCAAAGAATGTGCACCCACTCGTCCCCCCCCCACCCACTGTCCCCTCTGAGTGGACAGTGTCTCTGTACTCACGAGTCATTCTGAGCATCAAAGCATGACTGTGCATCCACTTTGTCTGATGAATAAGTTCTCATTGACTGTCTGTCCAAATCAAAAATCATCATCGCAGATAAATTAAATAGGATGAACAGATAGTTTTCTAACTTCCCTTCGCACCATGTTTTATAAACCAGATTGTTTATAAAACACGTCTAACACAGAAGAAGTGACAGTGCATCATAGAACAGTTTGAGATGGAATCATTGAGAACGTTACCTCAGGTCAAACTGTTCCAAACAGGCAGGTTGAGAACGGGTGCTGCACTAATGTAAAAAAAGAATCTTTAATATTCCTCGATGCATTCCTCTAGTTGTTGGAAAATCGTTTTGGGTAGAGACCACAGGGAGCACGGGCAGTTCCGGCTTTTTTCGCTAATGTTCCTTCGGTTTGGCTCCCTCACATTCTTTCTGCAGGCCACATTGACCAGAGCAGCACCTCCTCCCAGCACGTCAGGCCGTCACAAGTCCGTGGAACAAAGAGGACGTTGGAGCATTTCCAGAGAAACCATACACACACACAATATGAGGCTGTGGACCGGCTCAGTTACCTGTTCGGTCCCAGTTACTTCAGAGGTCTGTGGGACTTGAGATTAACATGAGGCCGGAGCATCTCGAGTATCATATGTTCACCTCTTCCTTTCTGCAGGGCTGGACACAGGAAGGGGGGGGGGGGGGGGGATCTGAGGCAGCAAGAAAAGAGGCCAGACAAAACACAGATTGTTTCCTTCAATACAATGAATAATGGTCCACTTGCCAAATAAAGCTGCTATTAGCAGACACAGCAGGTCTGTGTGGAGCTCTTCATAAGTCCTGAGGATAACTGGTGGGACGCATCCTTCTTTCATTTTCATATGTTTATTAAGAAGAGCATACGATTTATAAATAAAAGCATGAATTGTTGAGTTTAATAGAGATAGTGGGGATATTATAGTAAATAAATAGTACAGTACAGTAGTAGTGATGATGGTAATGAATTTTTATTTTTTAAATAATAAAACAGCTTAATTCCTTTCTTTTATTCTTCTTCTTCCTCTATCTTATGTGTAGTTTGTTGTTTTTGATGAAGCTGTGCAAACAAGAGGATGAATATTTAAAATGTTTAAATGTCCGTTGCCAAAAGCATTGAGTCATATCCACCGTAATAAGATAATTCAGACCCCACGAGTAAATAAATCCCCTTAACTTTGAATAAATTTTGATTTACAATATTATGGGCCCTCAACAATCTTGTTGCATGTAAATATCCATTGAATTGAACTTTCATTATTTGAAGGTCATTTTCATATTTATGTAAGTAAGACTCAGTTGTTTCTGTTCATAAATGAAATAAGAATCCAGATCAAAGTTGTGTCTCTGCCGCAGGACGGAGGGAAACACACTCACTGCTCAGCTTTTAGTGGAACTCGGGGACAGTGTTACAGTCCCGGCTGATATCTCGGCTTTTAGCACTTTCAGGTGTCAAAACATCCGACTGGAGGTGACAAAGCATTATCACGCGTCTGATCGGCTGCTGCAGGGGGGGGGGGGGGGGGGGGGGGGGGCTAAGAGCATCATGACTGCAGGATACTTCTGCTCAACGCTCGTACATCATAGACACAACATCCAGCAGCTACATGAGGAAAGCATGTTTATTCATATTAAACTCATCATTATTATCAAACTGCATCAGACTTCTTAAAATTGTTTTTATTGAATTCATTGTGTTATAAGAAAATAAGAGAAGGCTTTAATTCTTAGGAGGAGGAAGAACAAGACAGGAAATTGATGAAAATGATTAAGCCATTATTGTTAAGATTAATATTATTATTATTATTATTAGTAGTAGTAGTAGTAGTAGCAGTACTAGTAGTAGTAGTATATATAATAATTATTATTATTATAATAATAATTATATTCTTTGTTATTGATAATAGTATTACTAGTAGTGGTAAAAGCAGTGGTATCATCCTTATTATCATTATTTTTTATTATTATTATTATCATTGTTTTGATTATTTTTATTATTATTATTTATTTACACATATTAAGGAGATTTAATTGATTATTTCCAGGTCACCAGGTTTATTCACTGACTGATCAAATCTCACTTGTGTTCTTCTGTTTGACTTTATTCTGAATCACAGAGTGAAACACACCTAATCAGAGCAGCAGCTTTTCCTCAGACAGTCGTCAGCAGCAGATGAAAGTCACTGGGTCTCGATGGAGACGTCATCCGATCTGGCAGCAGCAGCAGCAGCTCGGCCTCCGAGGCTGAAAGCTTCTCTCTGTGTTCAGTGAGAACCGCTTTGTGCTGAATCAAAAAGCCCTCGCTGGGTGTGCTGCTCTCCTCTGGCTGCGTATCTCTCTGATAGTCGTTCCAGGAGTCGGACCCCGGCCACCGCTGCACTTCCCGACCATAACCATACCCCCCACCCTCCCCCCCAACGCCCCCTCTCTCTCCTCTGTCCATTAGTAATCCGTAGAGGGAGCTTTTGCTCTAAACAAATAACAACAAACAAAAGACCAAAGTGGGGCGAGGAATGTGGAAGGGGGTGCGGAGGGAGAACTTCTGTGTGAAATAATTGCGAGGAACAATTTCAAACAGATGTCTGTTTGGACTTGGCCCTGGGCTCGTGTCCCTGTTTAAATATAGTGATTTGATTGGAAAACAAGCGGAGTGAGATGGGCTGGCAGCCAGCCGCGCCATTCGGGGGCTCCCTAATGACCCCCGAGGGTCGAGGGGTCGCCGGAGTAAAAGCAGATCAGAGAGGATGTGGGGCGAGCGGCCAGGACAGGGCCCATAAATCTAACCCATTCTCAGAGGAAGCTATCTTTTTTCACTCGGCTATCAGAATTCAAATACAATCACAATCGTCACATTGTGCTCCCCCCCCCCCCCCCCCCCCCCCGCCAGCGAGCAGAGGTTATAATTCAGAGCTTGTAGACGGAGTCGGGAGGTTGGCTTCGGGTGGTAGTGGACTTTAGGGAGGAAGGTCAACAAGGTCGTGTATTTCAGGCTCAATGAGAACTGCTGCTTCCAGGGTTGTGGGAAACTCTCCTCCTTAATCTGTACATTAAGATCTGTGACTGCTATGAAAACTGTTGACATTGTTCATAAAACCAAGTGTGATAATACCAACCCTGAATGGCTGCTGTTTAAATTCACAGAAACGAGTCACAAAATAGTTTATTCCAATCTGTTAAATCTGGTTTATGATCGTGTGTAATCATGTCTCATGAATGGGACACTTTATTGCGGTGGGAAAAGCATCTGTGAGGGCAAATCTCCGGTGGCACCGCCGACCGTAAGTTTGTCTTCCAATTTTCAGCCGGCTCAGCTTTTCACAGATGTGCTGCCTGTCGGGGGGGACAGCTGCACTTTATGGCTAAACGGTGCAGGACGATCAGGATCATGTTCATCATCCCCGCTGACCACTGAGGGAACACATGTGCTTCTCACTTCATCAGAGAAGAAGAGCTTCATCAGGCGGCCAGAGGAAGTGAAGCCGCAACAAAGGGCTCAGTCAGAGTGGAACTGAGCTGAGATCAGCGGTCGCACGGCTCTGACACGCGGGAGCAATCACAACATGCATGAATTTGAAACTCCAAACTGTTTTATGATTCATACTTTTAAACTATGAATCTTTACTCACTATGTGACTACTCATTTAAAAGCTGTCTATACATTTTTGTTGCAAATCAAACACGGAAATATTTCTCTGATTGCTTTTTCCGCTAAAGAGCAAAACTGCAGACCACAGCCCGGGTTAACACTGAAGCAGGAACATGTCCTCCTTTGTTTGGTATTGAAAGGAACACGTCTTCTCCTGAATCTACACCTACGAGAGCTTCACAGAGCTCCTTTCACTACAATGTGCTGCAGAGAGGACGCACTCACCACCACAATGACCCTTTGACCCCTGCACGACGACCTCCTGAAGATCGCTTACAGCCATATGCTGCAGTGCCACATATACTCCGGGCTCAAGTGACCGAGGCAGAAAGACGGAAACACGGCAAATAACAAACAAATTCCTGGTTTTACTACACGTCCTCACAGAGTTGTCACCGGGACACTGTCTGTCTCCTGAGCCTGAGAAGCTGAGCGGGACATGGTGTCCACATTATTTGCTCATCAGTTGAATAACAGTTGCTACAGCCTGAATATAACGTGGCCCACACGGTGTCACAGCGTGGTCTGCAGCAGGCTAACAGGAGGTTGTGTGGTCAGGTCTCTAAAGAGTAGAAGCAGTGGAAGGTGGGAAGCAGCGTCCTGTTGAGGCCCCATCCTCCTCCTCCACCCTCTTCTTACAAACATCTGACCTCTGCTGTAATACACCTTGAAAAAAGGTTTGAATTAATTAGCAGGATTTTCACATTTCAGCCTTTTGGTCGGTTTCTCCATATATATTTGTTTACCGGGAGATGTAGTGCAAATTTATAGAAATATGTCAAAATATTGTCTTTATTTTTTGCATGAATCCAGGTTTGTTTTAACATAATTGTTCTGGAATATAAACAACTGTTATCACTTCGTTGGCCTCAGACCACAACACAGAACTACATTGTATTCGCTGGGTTGTGGGCAAACCACATGTGTGTTTAACAACTGATCTCAGGTCTTATTATCTCTGAACGTGCGGCGCCCTCTTCTGTGTGATTCAGGACACAACGAGGAATTGCATTTATTGCAAATAAGTGTGTATATTTCTTTTATGTTTATCTCTATGGTGTTTTTATAATACCATTAGTGAGTACATATTGAAGTACACCTGTTTGAGGCAGTATATTTTGGATAATGATACATGTTGGAATCAGGTGATTGGGTGGAGAGCAGAGAGAAAGTCCGGGGACCTCGAGGTGAGCAAATAATATTATTTTAATATATTTTTATTTTACATTCATAATTGTATTTTATTTGTATTACTTGAACTTTAATGTTTTAGGTTTAAATGTGTTTTGGTCGTGTTTACTCCTGTAAAGCACTTTGGTCAACCATGTTGTTTTAAATGTGATATATAAATAAAATTGACAGTGACTAAAGTACAAGCTTGTACACATGGTGTAGTACATTTGAAATAAATGCTTATAAAGTAATGTTAAAGTACATCGTTAAAGTACATTCTTCCACGTAACGTTAGCATTTTATGAGTCGATGTTTCAGAGTGAGCTTTTTTCCACACACAGCGTTTTGTCATGTTTGCTTTTGTTCCCCAATCGCCATCAGAACTGAAGCTGAGTCTGAGCATTTCAATTTTTTACCTCAACTTCACCTCACATGCTGAATTTAAAGCTATTAAATCGGCGCCAAACAAATACAATTTAGTTGAATTAAAAGACAATTCCTGATTTTTCAGTGTAGGAGTCTTGGGCCTCATCTGTGTGACAGTGGGTTGTCCACTAACCAGAGGGTCAGTGGTTCGATAGTTTCCCCCGTTCTGCATGCCGAAGTGTCCTCGGGCAAGACACTGAACCCCAAACTGTCCCTTGTTGATGACGGTAAATACTGTCCGTGCAAATAATGCTGCTGCTCTCTGACAAACCTTTACATGAACAGTGTCTTCTGCAGATATACTTCATTTGAAGCAGTGATTCAAAGCAACTCATTTTAATAGTGCAGTGCATGGATTATTAAAGAGTGTTTGCTGATGAGAAGGAAGTTGCTGTTTTTTGTTCGTCCTCGTTAACGACACAGAAAACGTTCAGAAAACAAAGAACCTGAGTAAAACAAAATAAATCACATGCAGGATTTAACAAGCTCCACTGTTGAAAGATGAAAAAATAAGTTTTCTGTAGAATTTTATGCAAACAACATGAGAAACAGTGGATTAACATTTACATTTCACCTTGTGCTGTGATATATACATATGTGATCACATGACAGACACTGAGGCTGGTTAAAGATGTTGGTTCGTCACATTCAAACTCTCAAACAGTAAATAAATCATTTTTCTGTCCAACTGATGAGACCTAATCTAAACTACAAGAGACTTTAATGCAAACCCTTCCTCCTGCAGGTATCCTTTAGAAAAATACATTGAATATGAACTGAGACGTCATCTCAGAGGATAAATCTGTAGTGTTCACAAACATCTACACCCTGCCCATGATTCACTGTGGACAGAAGAGGAAAGCTCTCGTCCAATCACGAACCATTATTGCAGCGAGACGTTTTGTAGCTTATAGTTTTGACGACTTGTTGCTCAACACAAACTTTCTGTCTCTGTCACAGCTTGTCTCCAGGCTCCAGCACTGTCAAAGGGACGAAGAGAAAAAACAAGAACATCGCTCGTCTGTCGCGTTCGATACCAAAAGGTGACGTTAAAGATTGATTTTCTAAATGTTTGATTAAACGTTAACTCTCATTGTAAAGATGCTCATTTGGTGCAGACCCTTGATACAGGCCTGGATTCAACTGAGCCGTGGTTTGGGTTTCGTCTGCAGAGTGAAAACAACCGTTTGTAGTGTGACTGCAGGAAGTTGAGACTAAAACCAAAGAAGAAGAAGATGATGCAGAAGCCTTAATGGTCTCTCTCCAGAAATGGACTTGCCCAACATGGCAGCAGCTGCAGGGTTCCTTCCTTTAGTTTTGATTTGACCATTTCATTACTTTTCACCAACTTTCATTCATTTTCACAGATTCATATTTTATTGCTTATTGCCGTTTCCCTCTGCAAGAATTTAAAACAACGCTTAATAGAAGTAGTAATATTGTACGTATTGGTCTAGACTCTTAAATTAACATTTCTTGCATTAAAAAGTAAATTTGGAATTTAAATAATTTGCAGCTAAAACATCAGTGACATTTTTTGAGGTGACCTGTTGTTAACTAAAGTGATTCTGTTGGTATTCTTTCAAAGAGGTAAAGAGTTCTTTTAAACTGGCAATGGAGAAGATAATTAGCAGCTCAAAGAATCTCCATTGATTCTGTCTAATTATTCCCCCTCCAGTGAAAATCAAGTTTTCAAACATGTCAACATCTCCCCCTTGTGCCTTTTATAAGAAATACTATTTGAGTATTAAAATCCTGTTTGAGTCCCGGTTAGACGAGGAAACAAGCGTCAGACTAACTCAGTCAACAGAGAACAACAGAGGCTGGTGTCACACTGACAAAAATATGTATTTTTGAAAGCAAGATGAATCCTATCGGGACAATACCGTTGTTACCTGAAGGTCTGAAGTTGGAAAATACCTTCCAGCACATGCAGAGGCCTGTGACTGCCCAAAAGCCTCTGAGGCGGAGTAACAAGAACTCAAACTGCATTTCTAAATTGAACTGATCGTTGGTCATGAAAACAAAGTGTTCACATGTGCTAGGATAACATGAAGTGCATCACGTGGCTGATTGGAAAAGCTTGAAGACACGATTAGCCCATCGAAGTCAGTCAAACTGCACTGACTCCTGCAGGGGCTGAATCTAGTGAGGGTGGTGCAGCGCCGTGCACACTTCAAAGAGGCGCTTCACTAATATGCTGCCTTGGTGATTCTTACACCATCAGGAAAGGCTGGGTTTGCTCTGTGACTGTGCAAATGGCCAGACTGTGAAATGCATTACATCTGCATGAACTTCCAAACAAGCAGCAAGTATCAAAAAAGGGACTAATTTACAAAGTCCAGTACAAAGAGGCTACATCGTCCTTAAAATAGTGATGGGAGCTCTTTTCCAAGGTTTTCAACCCACAAACACGCACGCACGCACACAGACACACACGCACGCACAACTGCTCCACTTAGTGTTAAGATCAAGTTCAACATTTACCATTTCATTTGGTCACATGACACGACAGTAATCACTGCTCATGTCCAGCACCTTGAGTACCATAGAGTTTCTTTTCACACAGAAAACATTAAAAAAAGAAGAAATCAGAAGTTCAGTCCGTGACGGCTGATTTGTGAACGTACAAAAAAAAGAGATTGTAGAATCGGTTGGGCCGTCGCAACACTGTGGAAAATAAATAGTTTCAATAGGAGGCACTGGGGTAGTTCAATGTCTCTGAGAGCTTCCAGATTGTCAACTCAGCGAGATCCACCATCGCCACCTAGAGGAACAACAAAAACAATTTACCAGTCGTGCATCAGCATTGAAACCTTCATGTTTTGTAAACAATATACTCTATAAAAAATATGAATATAAGACAAGAGATCAGAGATTAAACCTTTTTGACCTGCCCATGTTTCAATTAGGCAAATGTGTGTTTGTTTGTTTGTTTTTGTGTGTCTGAGTGGCCGAGTGATCATTTACTTGGTGTCTGAGGGTTGGATCACGAACACACACTTCCTTCGTTGGGTGAGACAGTGTGCAGAGGGATAAGGCTTTCACACAGCTCGCTGTCTTCTGGCAGTCTGTGGTGGGAGGACACAACAGTCTGTCAGTCGTCACCACAGTCGTCATTAGTACTTTCTTCTCTCACCAAAGAAGCACAAGCATTCACAGAAGAACAGTCAGTCCAGCATGGACACCTGATGACAGACTAAGACACATTCAGGCTGCATTTGAATACCAGGTGTGAACAGGGCCTTGGTTTATTCACATGTTAAAAATGCTAAATCTCTAAAGATGGACATCAAATTGTATTTTGTCCAATGTTCTGTAAGTGTGAAATGACCAATTTCCAGCACATGACTCCTCCTGTTGGCCTGAGGAGGTTGGAAAAGGTTGGATGGACCTTGAAGAGGATTTTTGGAAGGAGCGGATTTCGATTAACTCGGAATGTACTGGAACAAATGGCTGCTTGAATCAGGTTAACATTTATACAAATACTTATGTGACATACTTGTGTTTGCAAGCACACTGATTAATGTGGTTAAGATAAGATAAGACAATCGGTGTAAATTAGTGTTTAATGTAGTCCACAGTGGATTTTGTCACCTCCCAGTGGAGAACCAGGGTGTGAATTACCTCTGGATTCGATGTTTCCTGCAAACGAAGGCGTACACTCTGCGGAGCCCCACCAGCACGGGGTCCCAGTTGTTGTAGTGGCATAAGACCGTGGCAATGATGAAGGAGAGGAAGACGGGGACCGCGCCCGCGAAAAACAGCCAAGAAAAACGAACCTGTTCAGACACACACAGAGCAAAGTCACTGGTTACAACTATTAACATTGTCATTTGATTTGTAACTTGATAAACAAATAATTGAACAGTTTAGTTAAATTGCAAATAAGATAATTATTTATGTTTGTAGCTTCAACTGAGCCTTTAAAGAGAACACAGCCCTTTCATTAAATTAAGATTAGGTTATAATCAAACCAACCAAAAAATACATTTGAATAATAATTTAAATCCATTTAAAGGTTCTTGCTTTCAGTTGAATTATGTTTATCATTATTATAAAATATTAAGAGAGAGAAAGACGAATGGAGAAGCACACAGACACATTAAAATAGGGCAGAGGACTTATATTAAGATGAAATCATCATTGCACCTGAAATATGAACATTGTACAGATTAGATGAAACATAACAATTTGGCTAAACTATCTAATGTAGTTAAATCTATATCATTTATTTACATTCCAACAAATTCAAGCTTTCATCAGATGTGAACAAACTTGATCTTAACCCCTTATTTCTTAACTCTGGCACAGAGGGTGTGATTCCTGCTGAAGGGAAACTTACCTTCTGCATACAAATGTCTGCCATCATAGAGAGCGGGATGGTGAGGCTCAGTGATAGAGTTCCTATGAGAGATGACGTGAGGAAACAGCCCCTGTGAACAGAAAGCAACATCAAACCAAAGCTCTTTAGTTCATCAGCGTAGCATCTACATGGAAACTCAACTAACAGCATCAAGACGTTTTATATGAACTGTAATGATCTGGTTCCAGAAGTGTGACCCACCAGAGCCAGAGAAACTCGGAGAGCACGGTGCCGATGAGGCCGTTGATGAGGATGTACGTCCACACCAGCTGGCTGGGGAGCTCGAAGGCCTCGAAGCCTGTGTAGTGAAGCACGAGGAAGCCCGGCCACAGCAGCAGCAGGTTGAACAGACCCACAAACCCTGAGAGACACACACAGGAGTCCAACACGGCTCTTAAGACAACATCTGTTGGCTGTAGTCGCTACAAGTGCATGGATTCAAGATGGTGACAAGAAACTAGATATTTCTGCTCTCTGAGAGTTCCAACACATTGCAGAGATTGATAGGAATTATTAGAAGCTATAGAAAAAGAAAATCATACCACAATTTGTTGAACATAAACATTTTTCTTTCCAGCTTTGAAATGGACTTTGGACATTCTAAAACACATCTGGGACAACCTGAGGATACGATGCCTCTGTGGCAAATGAAAGTCTGACCTTGTCCTTAAAGAAGATATAAAGAGTCTCCTCTTACCAAAGAACATGGGAATGTCCAGCTTGTCCTCCCGGTCCACTCGTCTCTTGATCATGACAATGTAGAAAGCGTAAAGTATCGCCCCGGCCAGTGACCACAAGGAACCTTCATAGAAATCCGCATTTGAAAAGAGTTAAACTGTGATAATTTACACAACAGTGATGTTATGTGTGTGTGAGTGACAGATCCTCACTGTCCAATGGTTACCTGTGACACCTTTCTCATCAGGGCTGTCCATGCTGGAGAAACTCACCAGCGCCACACCCCCCATGCTGAATAAGAGACACACTGTTTGAACTGACAGGTAAACAAAGCTATAGCACTAGCAATAGCTATAGCAAATATATATAAAAATGTACTGTTGGATTTAGTCTTTTCATGGGATTCATGAAAATGATGATAAAAGATCACCAGACATATTGAAAGCTGCTGTTCAACAGAGTGAGCATTGAGAAACAGCATGAAACAATACATCCCCCCCCTTCTATCAAAACGCTCACTCAGCACTTACCTGAGAGCCACAGCGAGCAGCTTGGACAAAGTGAAGCGGTCGCTGCTGTTGCTGGGAAATATGGCTGCCAAGATCAGTGTGAACAGGCCTGAGGAGAGAAACATGACAGAGCACAATGGAGTCTGACACAGACCAGTCACAGCAGTGGATTGACTCTACTCTGGGTTTAATACACAACTCATCAAAGACTAGTTTCCCTATTTCCCTTTAGTCAACTTTACTGGGTATCATGAAATTCGTAGTCACCTGAGGTGGAGGATAAAATGTTGACAATTGCCACCTGCATGTCGGACAGGGCTTCCTGGTAGGACAGGTTAGCGAGGAACCACTGGAAGACAAAAAGACAAAAAGACTTCCATCACAACAGGCCTGTGATGAACTCCAATTAACTAAACCGGTTTGTTGTGAGGTTCAATTAGCAAACAAGTACACACAAAATACATTTAAAAGAATGCTGAGTTATTAATTATGCTTTATAATAAGTGAAGACCGTGCATAAAAAAGGAGATAGGCAATTGAAAATATAATATAAAATTAAAAAATATAAATTAAAGCTGGATTCCACTCACCACAAAGCAGAAGAAGAAGCTGATCTTGGCCACATCAGTGATGGTGAGCTTGCCCACCGTGTGCAGCATGGCTTCATGGTCCTTGGCAGCAGGGTAGGACATGCGGGACAGCTTGGCCTCCAGAGCCTGAGTGGAGGGCAGCTGACGCACCTCCATGATGTTACTGAAACGCACCCGCTGCTTTTTGGTAGCTGCTGGGAGGCGGAAATGGAGAGAGTACTGATTTAATGGAAACCACAACCACAGTAGTGGCTCTAAACAGTGATGATCAATCAAATATCAGACAAAGCTCCGAGTTCATTAAAAGATTTGGTACAAGACAATAAGAAAACTGTGTACTCACAAGTTTGAAAATCTCCAGTCAAATAATTTGATTGTTCAGCAGGTACATCCTGGAACTTCACAGGCACATACAGTGGTTCACTCTGCACACGAGTGGAAGAGAAGGGCAGATATTAGTTCGGTTTAAGAGTAATGGATATTTCCCTGAGCTTGATTTGGCTCCCTGGCCTGCCGACAGAACAGGAAATGGTAAAAAGATTGCAGGTAGAAGTATCACATATATTAAACTACATACCAAACGGTTGTTCACAGTAGTGTCAGTGGTGCACGGTGCGAAGTAGGCCTCCGCATCAGCAAACTGCACAAAGATGGGATTGAAACAGTCAACAGGCTGAAAACCAATAATCCTGATTCAGAATGTCTGCTGCACTAACCGAGGAGTCATTTACAATGTTATACATTAAAGGTATAGCACGTCAATCTGTGTAACTGAGGCTGTGAAGTGAATCAATGCTTGCAAAGAAAAAAATGTGTGGCTTGACGTCTTACAAATGCAGAGTGGCGGCGTTTCAGAGAGCCGGTGCACTGCTGCCTCCAGGGCCGCCACAGCAGGAAGCCCAGCAGGTACAGCACGAACATGGAGGTCTTGGTGAACGTGCTGAAGAAGGGCTTGTTGTACTCCTGTCGCTTGAAAATGTACTGCGGGTACAATCGTGAGGAAACTGTTAGAACAACCACTGGTCAACGGTTAGACTTTCATAGGTCTGTGCTCTCATTAGCGTGAAAAGTTGCTAAGTCTTCCTCAGAGCCCTAACCTGAAAATATCTATTAGTCTGTATTTTGGCTGTGAGAGGTTGAAGTCTTTAGTCTTTAGTTAAGATGTTTAAGTTTTAAAATAATGGATTTTGAGTTATAAATGATCATATTTAACAGAGCTGCAGTGTTAACATTAACTATAAGGTAATTAAATACTTTATCAAGCTCTTGTTATGCTGTGGGGCAAGGACAAAACCCACACAAAAGGATTAGGTTCACACCATTGTCTGTTGATCCCGGAGCGTCTCCCTGCACTCTGCTTGCAGAGTACATCAACACGCCCTCTCTCATTTCACTCTCATCTCAGACTGAAACCCACCTTGCAACAGCAGGCTTGGAAAAATGACAAATGACAAATATGTGTCCTTACTGAGGTCAGCTCTGACGAGGCGACCCAGATGACGTCCACCAGTAGGAGAATCACAACCCCCAGGGCCATCCGCCTGCGCTGGGCTGCAGCGCTACCCTGAGAGCTCATCCGGTTCATGATGAACACCCATTCCATCGGGACCCTGACAACACAGGCATGAACGAACACAAACAAGCTTTAGATACCAAAGACTCAGACACGAGCTCACAGCTGATCTACCGCTGAACAGACGAGGAAAAACAACATTACAGTGAGTAAGATTTGTGTGTCTCATCCTCGGGAACCAAGCAGATATTAGAGTATGTTGGAAATAGCTCATGAGAGGAGTATCAATTACATTTCGGTACACATCTCGTTTCCAAGCTAAAGATGCAAATCTGAAAAGTCACCTGTTGTGTTCCTGGACGACAGCTCAGAGTCCCTGTGCACAGCCAACACGGAGCAGGGGGGTCCACAGCAAACAGCAGCCTGCCACAGAGAGGACGGAAGACACTGGGTTATTTGCATAGTAAAATACTGAGTGTGAAACAGAGCAGGAGTGGACTGCGTTAGCTTCCAGATGGTTTATCCAACGTGTTCTAAGTGAGCTGCTTCCTCACTCCCTGAAGCCACATGTTCCCCAGCTCGCTGTTAGACGTTAACACAAACGGTGACACACACAGTTCACAACACACTGCACCGTACACGGTGTGTGTGTGTGTGGTTGACAGCAGCTCCACCACGTCTGTAGTTAAGCTAGCAGCTAGCATCGGGGTGCTATACGCTCGGCTTGTTTACCAACATCCCGAGAGCTAAGCGCTAACAAGCTGCTTTACATCGATATATATTCACCTGGACGTGGGAAGGAGTCATTGATCTCACACCATCAGTTCCTCGTCTCCACAACCACGAGGGAGATTAGAGACTCGATCGATCCGTGGTTACGATCGAGTTATTGACAGCCCGCTGGTTGTAAACATTAGCATACCCTTCCCTCTTCACTATCAGGTGACATCACTTACGCGGCGCAAAGACTTCTGGGATATGGAGTCTCATTGTGGCAGAGGCTGTCATTCGCCTCTTTAAACCTTCATTGGATTTAAACAGCACAACTTGTCTAGTGTTTTAATAAGTTGTATACTTGTACTGTCAGAACTGAGGTTTATATTTACATCAAACCCAGTTGTGTACACACACACACACAAATAAAGTGAAAAAATATTTACTAATTAAAAATACTATACTGATACTAATATAAAATGATCATGTTAGTGACGTCACTCGGATTTGAGAGGGATAATACCTTCTTGGACCTTGTGAGTCAGAGTTGATCCTTGTTTTGCTGACGCTAGAATAAAACCAAACTATTGAGTCTTAACTCCACTTTAAGCAATAAACAAATTTAACAAGTGTATTAACAGGGTTTATCTTTTGTTTTTGGCGTTATTGTATATGTTCTATATTATCTGTTTTAACCAGAGTATGAGAAAAATGTAAAAAATCTTCTCGCAGATGCTCGCAGTCTCCAGCAGGGGGCGGCAGCGTCTGGTGCTGTTCGCAAAAGAAAAAGAGGAGGGAGAAGAAGAAGAAGAAGAAAAAGAATAACCGCTGCTTCAATGAAAGATGGCAGCGTCGGTTTAGCGGCTTTACACCGTGCACGTTTCTGTATTGACACGTTGGTGACACCAGCCACAGTTACTTGTTGTTACTCTGACGGAGTAACGAGCCGGAGTATCTGTGAGTAGCCACAACACATCTGTGCGTACAGCACCTCGCAGGGGTTAGCATTGCGGTTAGCACGGGGCTACTTCGCTAGCTAGTTAGCTCAGTGTTTTGTGTTTGTGATACTTTGCGTTTGGAAGTCTGGTCATTAACGACTTTACTGGTGTGTAGTGATGGAACGTAGGTCTAGCACTGGGACCAGTAACGGGTCGCACGGTGACGCACTCTGAGCTGCAGTGGGACACATCCCGGCTGGTTGTTGTGTCGTTTACCAGATCCACATTACCCCCTCCACAGAGATCCCGTTGTTCCACATCGCTGTTGAGGAGCATGTTGTCCCCACAGTGAGAGGAGGAGAAGCGGAGCAGCAGCATGGATCGGTCTCCAGAGGAGGGAGAAACCTCCCACATGATCGACATGACCACGAGTGAGAAGGTAAAGTTCTGCTGTTTACATCCCGGTGCTGCTGCGTAGACCTGGGACCTGCAGCACGAGGCAGGTGTCCACCACACAGGATACTGGGATCTGAACCTAAAAACCTGCTCTAGGCTTGATATCAGTTCACTCTGGAGTCTACATGTGATGTGAGAGAAACAAGGGCCCCCCCCCCCCAAAAAAAAAGTGACAGGCAACAAAATGAAATGTAAATATCAGGATCAAATTCGTGATTTAGAAAACAATCACAGGAAGATGTCAGACATGTGTCTGCTGCCAAAGTTAAGAGATGCAACCAGATCAATTGGGCTGAAATATTAATTCATGATCATGAGAAATATAGATCAGTGGATTTTTTTTTCAAATACCTACACACACAGTTCATATTTGCCCAAGTTCATAAATTAACATAAACTTTTCGGTCAGACTGAGCTCCTTACACATTAATTACTTCTCTTCTCTCATATTTGACATCACTTTAACTTTTTTTAGCTGCGTCACATGGTCATCATAGTTTGGTCATCATCAGATTTAACTGTATACCTCAATACCTTTTTAATTCTTATGAATGCCTTAATGAGAATCCTCTGCTTTCTTACAGATTATCCATAAACTTACAATGTAAAGATTGAAAATGATTCTACCGTTTATTTCTAATTCAGTGATCAACATCAGCGTTTCTTCTCATATCATAATAACAAATCTATTCATGGTTCTGAATATGTTGCATTTAGTTAACGACTCCTCTTTTGTCACATGAACACGTGTATAAGAAAACCTGGGGTTAACTGAGAAAGTTGATAACCAACTTCATAGTTCAGGTTATCATTCTGGCCATGAAGCTAAATAATGAGGAGATATCCCGGTTCTGTGGAACTAGCTTGTAACAGTGAAGGTTTTTTCTCTTGTCCTCTCAGGTGGTGGATCTCCTGAACCAGGCTGCTCTCATACCCACAGATGAGAAGCTTGCTGTGCTCAAACAGGTCTGTGAAATGAATGCATTTCCCCAAAATATAGACAATGTGTTCCAAACATTAATTTAGTTATATACAGTTTCTATATATTGATGTACTTCGTCCCTGCTCGATGTGATTCATGTACTCACAACCATATGAAGGCAATTGGGGGCAAACTACAATCAGTGAATTCATTTATAATTTCAGGTCCAGGAGCTCATCATCAACAAGGACCCGTCTCTTCTCGACAATTTCTTGGATGTAAGTTGTACTTTGTGCAGCTTTGTTAACTAATTGTAGTTTATTGACATGTAATTTATACAGATAATGAATAAGCCAAATTAAATATAAGATGTTCTGTGCAGTGGACGTATACAAACTGTTCTTTTCACCCTGTAGGAGATGATTGCGTTTCAGACTGACAAGTCTATTGAGGTTAAAAAGTTTGTCATTGGCTTCATAGAAGAGGCTTGGTGAGTTACTTGACAAGTTTGAAATTTCATTATAGAAAACAATGTCCCAACTTTTTTTTAATCCTTTGCTGTTTTGTGTGTTTCTCAGTAAACGGGACAATGAGCTCCTCCTCCGACTGATCGCCAACCTGAACATGTTGCTGAAGGATGAAAGTGTGAATGTGGTGAAGAAAGCCATCCTCACTCTCACCCAGCTGTACAAAGTTACTCTGCAGGTTAGTACAGTTTTCATGAAATGCTCAAACTTTACACATTATGGACCAAAAGAAGAAATACTGTACATGTGATGCAGTCAGTCACACAAATCAGTTTGTGTAACCACCACCGGTTATCTTTTCAAACCTCTATTCTCTTTTGTGACAGTGGCTGTTGCGTGCCAAAGGAGCATCAGATATGCAGGAGGCGTGCTGGGACATGGTCACACAGATGAAAGAGGACGTTCTGGCCCAGCTGGATTCTGAAAATGACGGCGTGCGCACTCATGCCATCAAGTTCACAGAGGCACTGATTATCAGTCTGTCAGCACGGACATCAGACTCTGACATCCCCAAAAGACAGGAGGGGGACATCAGCCTGGATAAAGTCCCTAAAGATCACCCGTACATTCGATACGGTACAGATCTTAGAATCCTAGTACAGGGGAAAATGTATTTATGTATTTATAAAAAAATTCAGTTCAGCCCATAAAATTTGTCATTCTCAATTTTCAACAGATGTCTTGTGTGAGGAGGGAAAGTCTGCGCTGGAGAAGATGCTGAAGTTCATGGTCCACCCGGCCATTTCCAGCATCAACCTCACTACAGCACTGGGCTCACTGGCCAGTATTGCCCGTCAGAGGCCGATGTTCATGTCGGAGGTGGTGCAGTCGTTTGAGACACTGCATGGTGAGTCCCTTTTGAGCCAGTGTTGTGTACACACACAATCACAAAACACCATGTAACCCCTTGAACTACGCAATAGTCTGCCAGTGACTACATTGGTATTTTTGTTTACTTTGACAAACATTTCTTGGAGAATCTTAAAATTCTTTATATCGGTAAAATCTGTACAACCTGATATGAACGTATATCTTTAAAAGAAATACATAAACAAGAACAGGAACGTACAATGTGTTAAGGCAGAAAACGGAGAAGAACGATATAAACTGGATCATGCAAACAATGTTACTTTTCAGAAGGAAACTGTTGATTGTTTGTGCTCAATGCATAATTACACTCTATTTAATATGATATATTAAATACCTATTTTTCATTTCTTTCTTTATACTTGAACCTTTTTAGCAAACCTGCCGCCCACTCTGGCCAAGTCCCAGGTGAGCAGCGTGAGGAAAAACCTGAAGCTGCACCTAGTGGCCGTCCTCAAGCATCCCTGCAGCCTGGAGTACCAGGGTCAGATCAGCACCCTGCTGCTGGACCTGGGAATGCCCCAGAGTGAAATAACCCGTTCCACACCTGTAGTGCGCGAGCAGCGCAAAAGACCGCGCCATGAACAATACACAGAGGGAAAAAAGGTTAAGATGGGTGAGTGGTGATCACAGTCATAACCGGTGGGATTGTAGTGATTCGATTTTGATTGTAGAAAGAATAGAAATGATAAAAAAAATACATGTTCTGCCATTTACTACTTTACAGTTTAATCCATCTGCAGTATCAGTATTTCTGATGGTTGTTCCTCCTGAGTTTAGAACCGACCTTGATGGAAGACGATGAGGACAAAGAGGAGCCGGCCTCTCTCACCGCTCCTAAACCAGCTGCTGTCCCAGTCGTACAGTCGGCCATTGACGTCACAGCTGAGTTTCTGCGCCCGCTGCTCAACCCACAGAACGTTGCCAACCTGGTGAGCAGCGGCCAACTCTCTTTCAGTTTGTTTCTCATTTAAATGAGATTGTGTGATGGCTCAGCTCACATCTCTGTGTTGTTGTTTAGGTGCTCATCAGCATGGTGTATCTGCCTGATGTCATGCCGGCATCCTTCCAGGCCACATACACGCCTGTGGAGTCAGCCGGCACCGATGCACAGATTAAACATCTGGCTAGGATGATGGCCACACAGATGACTTCAGCCGGGATTGGTCCAGGTTAGTAACAAGGACATGCACTGTCATCAGAGGGTGTAGAATTTAGTGGTTTGCATAAGGATTTGTATTTATCTCCCTCACACATTTACTGTTTATCTTAGGACTTGAAAAGTGCAAAGCCAGAGAGGACGACGCGTGCAAAGAGGAAGCCAATGAGGAAGACTCTGTTTCTAAAGACCTGCTCATCAAACGCAAAGTTGCGAAGAAGGGCCAAGCGATCTCCGTGGTGGGAGGTTACTCAGAAAACGTTCCAACCGTTGAGGCTCCGAGTCCCGTCACAGTCAAGAGGCTTCCTGAGCCCATCGTGCCCACTGCACAAACCAAGTGAGTTCTGGCACAAACACTGAAAGCTGCCCTTCCTATAGGGCACACTTACTATCCTATAAAGCTGCTATCAGACCAGCACTGCTGAGTTCTTCATATGAGAACGTCCAGACCTCCAGACCCAATCGTCTCAGTTACATCTATTTCACTTCTGAGCGCCTGGGAGAGGATCCGTTGAACATGGCCGTCTGAGGTTTCTGCCTTTTCTTTCCCCTGTTAATTGTTTTTTTTTTTGGTAGTTCTCTTCCACTTACTCTTGTTGAGGGATAAAGACGGGGATGTCACAACTTGTTAAAGCCCTATGAGACAAATTGTGAATATGGCCTATACAAATACAATTTGATTGATTTCATTTCTGAGCAGCTTTTGATTTTGTTCTTTTCTAGAATGACTGGGGCAACTGGGAGGAAAAAAGTGTTTCGGTTGTCCAATGTCGTCCAGACGTTATCAGACGCCCAGATTGAGACGTTGACCTCCAAAGCAATCAAACGCATCCTGCATTCAGAGAAGGCTATCGCTCAAAGTGGCATGTCCCATGTAAGTACTCAGCCCGTACACGATTTAGAATGAACCTCTTTAGGCCTTCTGCTCTCAAAGCGAGTGCCCGTTTCACGAGCTGATCATATTGAATGTTTGTGCAGGTCCGAGTGAAGCTCCTCTCCAGGCTTGTGACACAATTTGACGGGAGGATGAAGGAAGACGTGCTGGCGTTTATTCTAGAGGACATCAGGACCAGGAGTGACCTGGCATTTTCTCTCCTGTACCAAGAGTACAACACTTACCTCAGCCAGCTGCCCTCTGGGCTGTTGGAAAGTTATGAACACTGTCTCTACACGCTGCTGTCCGGCCTGCAGGAGAAACCAGAGCAGAGAGACGGGTGAGGGGACATTCATCATTCACTCATTTGTCAAATCTAGTCTCTAACTCTGATTCAACTAAATGATAGACATGGTTTTACTGTACGTATCTTCTGTGTGGACTGATAAGGGTGAAATGGACACCAGCACAAACTGAGTCACATTTGTTTTCACCGTAGACTCTTCACCAAACTGGTTCTGGAGGCTCCCATTATAACAGAATCTGCTTTGGAAGTGATAAGACGGTACTGCGAGGACGAGGTAAAGGGCAGGACGAAGACATTTTGTCCAGTGTTAACTCCCAACATGTCCTCTTACCTCTTTGTTGTAACCTCTGTTTCAGTCTCGGGTGTATCTGGGCATGACGACTCTGAAGGAGCTCATCATCAAACGGCCCTCGAGGCAGTTTCAGTATCTGCACGTTCTTCTTGATCTCAGCTCACATGAAAAAGAGAAGGTGATGATATTTCTTGTCTGTGTTTTGTTTAAGTGCAGCTCACACCGTTGTAAATTCCGGAAACGTATTTTTTTCCTGCATAGTTACTGTAATTTACAGTGAGTGAGTGTGTGTGTGTGTGTTTTCAGGTGCGGACCACTGCCCTGTCCTTTCTGAAGCGGATGTATGAGAAAGACCAGCTCAGAGACTACATAGAAAAGTTTGCCCTGAACTACCTGCAGCTTCTTGTCCATCCCAACCCTCCCTCTCTTCTCTTTGGGGCTGACAAAGACACAGGTGGGATAAAATGGATCTTTTAATTATAGGGCTGTAACTAGCGTATACGATTTATCTTCTTTTCTTGTAACTCACATGTTTGTGTGTTGGAGACAGAGGTGGCATCTCCCTGGACTGAAGAGACCGTGAGACAGTGTCTGTTCCTCTACCTGTCTCTGCTTCCTCTAAACCACCGGCTGGTCCATGAGCTCGCTTCTGTTTACACTGAGGCCATCGCTGACATCAAGCGCAGCGTGCTCCGAGCTATAGAGCAGCCTGTGAGTCGCTCTCACTCTGGTTCCCTGTCTTCTGGAGGTTGCTCCTTCTTTTTGTCCGTTGGTGGATAGTCTTGTATGAGGCTGTCAAGTCAGTTCCTCAGTATTTGTGAGCACGAGTTGAGCCTCACTACACAAATAAATGAAGATTAAATTCAGTAGTTGTTTTCTGTATGTTTGAGATATTTAAAATCAATGAGAGCAATGGTTCTTGGTGTTGGAAACAAAAAGAAAGAAAACCAACTGTATGAAACCTGCAATTAAATCTGACTTTCAGTTTAAAAATGTTAATGTGCATAAAGGGTCACCCACCAAAGTAAGAAACTCAATTCATAAATGCATCTCTTGAGCTGCGTTCATTTTGAATCGTAATAACCATGTTTGTTCGCCCTGTGTTTGTAGATCCGTGGAATGGGAATGAACTCACCAGAGCTGCTGCTACTGGTTGAGAACTGTCCTAAAGGAGCAGAGACTCTAGTCACCCGCTGCCTGCACATTTTGACCGATAAAGGTAGAAAGAAATAATTAGTTTAACACCCAGTCCACAATAGATGAGGTCAAATGAGCGGCGTTGATGTGAATCCTTTATTTTCTTTATTCAGTGCCTCCGTCTCCTGAGCTGGTGGAGAGAGTTCGAGATCTTTACCACAAACGTGTGCCCGATGTTCGTTTCCTTATACCGGTCATAAATGGCCTAGAAAAGGTAAAGATCTGACACAAATGTTTATCACACTGCAGCTCAGCTGTCCTACTAGTATTTGAAAATGAACAATGCTTCCTGTCCTGGATTTTATTGTGGTTGTTTCTTCCTCCTAAAGAATGAAGTCATCCAGGCTCTTCCCAAGCTCATCAAACTCAACCCCATTGTGGTGAAGGAGGTGTTCAACCGTCTGTTGGGAACTCAGCACAGTAAGAGTCATGTTTGTCAGGTCACCTTCCTTCCTGAGGGTTTTTACACACATACATGCACTAACTGTTTTGTGTTGTCTTCCAGGCGAAGGAAGTTCGTCTGTGTCCCCTCTCACCCCAGGAGACCTGCTCATTGCCTTGCACAACATTGACTCCACCAAATGTGATATGAAGTCTATCATAAAAGGTTTGTGGTCAATGTGCTCTCATAACACGCGTTATTTTTTTTACTTTTTCCCGGGAAATCTGGGATAATGATAAAAAATGTCTCGAAATGCTAAAGAAAGTGTGTGTGTGTGGGGGGGGGGACATCCTGGATATGCCCCCTGATCTAGATCTGCACCTTGTGTCTTTGCTGCAGCTACCAACCTCTGCTTCGGGGAAAAGAATGTTTACACATCAGAGGTTTTAGCCGTGGTGATGCAGCAGCTGATGGAGCACAGCCCCCTCCCCATTCTGCTCATGCGCACAGTCATCCAGTCCCTCACCATGTATCCCAGACTGGGCGGCTTTGTCATGAACATCCTGTCCCGCCTCATCGTGAAGCAGGTCAGCATCAAACCCAATATCAGACTGGAGAAAGTTCACAGATCAATATCAATCACCATTATCATTTTTGCTGTGTGACACTGGTTGTTATGCTCCGTTGTAGGTGTGGAAGTATCCTAAGGTGTGGGAAGGATTTGTGAAATGCTGCCAGAGGACCAAGCCTCAGTCGTACAGCGTGTTGCTGCAGCTGCCGCCCGCCCAACTGACGAGTGTGTTTGAACGCTGCCCGGAGATGAGAGATCCTCTTCTACAGCACGTCCTCTCCTTCACCCCTCATCAGGTGAAGAGTTAAATCAACCTCATTCCGAGTCCACAGTGCTATTTCTCTTGGGCTTTACTTAGATACTAACTGCCTCTTTTTCTCTATAACAGCAAGCTCACATACCCAACTCCATCATGACGATCCTGGAAGCAAACAAAAAGTCACCGCTGAAACCAGTAGAGCCAGTTGTGGAGAAGGAGGTAATTGATAGAGATGCTACTCTCACTTTTCTGTGCCATAAATGTTTTATGTTCTTGAGTGATAGAGGTAAAGATATTCTTCAAGAGCCTGTGTAATCGTGTGAATTCCTCATATAGTGTAAATTACGAGAGTCCACAAAAATTAGGCGTCCCTCCGTTTATTTACTTATCATTGGGTCCCTCTCTGCTTTGTCATACAGATCGAAACCATCACTGCTCCAGCTGCCACAGTTTCAGAAATGGTTCCCACTGCAACACTGAAAGAACCAGAGATGGAAGTCCAGCACGAGCCGGTTCAACAAGAATCGTTCCAGCCTGAGCCGTTCCAACACGAGCCGTTCCAACACGAGCCGGTTCAGCACAAACAGTTTGAGCACCGGCCGGTTCAGCAAGAGCAGGTCCAGCACGAGCCGGTTCAGCAAGAGCAGGTCCAGCACGAGCCGGTTCAACAAGAATCGTTCCAGCATGAGCAGGTCCAGCACGAGCAGGTCCAGCCTGAGACGATCCGGCACGAGCCAGCCATCATGCAGGAGGAAGAACCAATGGAGCAAGAGGAAGATTTTGAACCTGTGATACAAGAGGAAAGGGTTGGCACTGTCTCCCAGGTGAATTGAATTAAATGAGGTTGCATTACATGGTAGCAATGGCAGTGAACCCTCTTAAAAGCATGAGGTTGCTTATACCAACATATCTTTTGGACTAGAATAGACCAACAGATCCCATTGCAGGCACTCGTGTATAAAAATGAGTTATATAAAAGTGTATTTAAAAGTTGAAAGGTTTAGTTTGTCTCCATTAGCTACAGCTTTGCAGAAGTTATTCTTCCTGGGGTTCACGAAAGCTTTACATTGGACAATACTTTATTCCAATTTGCATCAAAATAATAGAAATTAACAGGCTTACAACTTTGTACTTCTATCTTATCGTTGGCATAATCCATTGCTTGGCCACTCTAAACGTTTGGTGCTCAAAATGTTCCTCACAAAGGTGTCTAACCCTAACCCTCTTCTTTGCCTCTGTTCAGGTGGAGTTGGAGAGAGACAGTGACACACCATCACCTCACTCAGAGGCAGCTGAAGAGCCATCGGAGGTTTCTGAACCTGAACCTTCAGACCTCCAGGAGCCAGAGAGAGAGGTTGAAGCTGAGGCCACCGGCTCGGAGGCTGACAGCGGCAGCGAAGACATGGAATGACAAACGCACTCAAAATAAAAAGAAGAGTCTGGCCTCAACAGTTAATTTTTTTACGTTTTCTTGTCAAGAGATTTGTATTTGTAGAAATGAGTTTGAGGAAATAAATACAGTATCATAATGTTTTGTGTATGGATTTCTGTAGGTCTTCAATTGTCGTGATTAATCAACAAAACCCTTCTTTTCTGTCTCTGTCCATTATTTCCACCCCAATACTGCCCAGTGGCTCAGCAGGAATCTACCAAAAGCATCATAATAATTAAGATAATGTGTTAAAACTTTAAGGGTGACCAGACAGTAGTCAGTGTGCAATCAGCATAACTCTCTAAAAAACGTTTTGAAAGCAAATTATTTTATAGTTATTGCTTTGACCATTACTTCCTTTATTTAACCAAATATGTCCCGGTTTTAATCAACAAAAGTAGGGGAATAAGGGACTTTTATTTTGTAGATACAAACCGGAAGCAGAGGAGCTAGTCTCAGGCCATTATCTCGCGAGACCAGATCAGCCCAGTGCTCACGGAACTGGTGATCTCGCGAGAAGACTTCGCACCTGGGTCGCTCCGCTGTTTGCTAACATTTAAAGAAACTAGTTCCGACCGAGCAGCTGCGGACATCAACACCAGGTACACCGAGCTTCGTCCGCTTTCCCCCCGGGTCACAGGCGAGATGAAGGCCGTCATCCTCGCGGCTGGCTACGGGACCAGGCTCCAGAGGGACGTGTCGGCGGACCGCAGCGGGAGGTTCGATCACCTGGTCGGCAGTGCGAAGCCGCTGCTGCCGGTGGGCCGCTGCGCACTGATCTCCCACTGGGTTCGAGCGCTGACCGCGTCCGGTGCTGTGGACTCAGTGTATGTTGTGGTGAGTCACCGGTTCAAAGGTCAAGTAGAGGACCCGAGTACTTCTGTAGTACTACTTAAATTCTTAATTTGTGCTACTTTATATAAAACTATATTATACTATATTCCGTTATCTATTACTGGCTTGCAATTAACTCATTCGTGATGTATATAACATTTAATAGCAAGTTTGTATTAGCTTTGTTTATTGTTAAAAAAAAACTTCCCAATAGTATTTAGCAGTTGAAATGATCTCCATGATATAAGTCACCATCAGTATATTAATGATTGTATAAATAATGTACATGAAGTGACCCTGACAGGGACCAGCTGCCTTCACTAAGTTGTACTTTATACTATCCTCAGTAAATGTTTCCCACTTGATTCCAACAGCTGATACAGATGTTGTGTTCTATGAAGGAGCTCGTCCTCAGATCCACGTGTATCCTCTGTGACTGACCTGTTTCCTCTGCTCTCCTCTCCAGACCAACGCTCTGTACCGAGCTGCCTTTGAAGAGTGGGCCGCACATTTCACTAATGTCCAGATTGTCAGCGATCAGACGAGAAGCAATGATGTAAATAATTATCTCTAGTTTTTGGGGTCATATTTTCTAAATACACGTCCTGTCTGTAAACCTCTAAATATGGTCCTTCCACCAGGAGCGCCTTGGGGCTGTGGCCTGTCTGCAGCTCGCCGTAAAGCACTTCAAGATAGAAGACCATGTCATCGCTATTGGAGGGTATGTCTTTAAACCTGCAGTATCAATGTCACCATTCAGAGACATAGACTTGTATGGTTATGAAGTCAAGTCCTGTTCCTGACTGATGCAGCTCTCTCTCCGATCCTGAACAGTGATACGCTCTTTAAAGAAGATTTTAGCCTCAGTCAAGTCAAAGAGAAGTTTTCTGACTTCCAGGCAAAGTGTGACGACAGCTGTCTAGTGCTGTCGTACCAGTGCAGAGATGAAGGTGAGTGTTACAGCATTTACAAAGTGATGCTCAGCAGCTGTGGTGGAGGAAGTACTCAAATATTTTAATGAAGTAAAGGTACAAATAGATATGGTATCAAGTAATAATACCAAATTTCCTTTTCTACTTGAGTAAAAGTTGGTATTCTTTATTTGTTTCTGTACAGAAACCCATAAGTACGGGATTCTGGAAGTGAACAGTGAACTTTGTGTCCTCTGCATGAAGGAGAAGCCTCTTCCTTCTGAGACCAAGTCCAGGAGAGCAGTAAGTTCACCATAAACCCCAACCACCGCCTACTAGTGGTGGATATTAGCAATGACCCTATGTCCCTACACTGAAGTTAGATAGTATCACGACACTAATACAACTTGTTTTGGCTGAAACGATAAAACACAGCTCTCATATTTAATATCCTGTAGAAAAGTATAGTATCTGCAGTCACCGAGTCTCTTTCCTAATGATTCTCAGTCTGGTCTGATATTTTCATGTCTCTGGTTTCAGGAATCATTTCTGGGATTTATTTATTATAAAAGAACATTCTCCTTTCTAGATAAAAACTGATTGTCTTGACTGTTTAGAATTATTTTTCCAGCTACATTATTCTGAAACGATTTGCTATAATCACAGTCATAAATCTTCGGTAAGTTAGGGGAACTGGTATTTTATGTAAACAACTTCATCAAAGCCTGTATTTAGTTTAGGTATTTTAATATCCGGCAGCTAATACACTTTTATTCTAATGTGTTTCAGTGTCCTTGTTTCTATGTGTTCTCAAAGAAAAGTCTCCCTCTGTTGGATACATTCCTTGAGGAGAAGGAGGTAAATTGAATCATTTTAATTCCCTCATATGACATGAGAGAAAAGTGTAACTTGTATTATTTGTTATATTCTCATAGAAAGCTCCTATTGAAGAGAAAGATGCTCCAGGAAACTTTGTGTCTTGGCTCATTCCGAGGTAACTTCTTCTGGACTTGAAGAATGAGGGATCTCCTGAAACACTTTAAAACATTTCCCAATACATGTTTTCTTTCTTTCAGGAAACCAGTGTATGTTCATCAGATTTCTGGGCGTTTTGACGTTGGAAACTTGCCGTCCTATATCGAATGTGACCTCTACTTCAAAGAAAATCTTCAGGATGCAGAGTCTTACATGGTGTAAAAACCATCACCTTTATTATTCCCTGTTTGTGACATTATGCTCAAGAATCTGTATAAGGAAAACAAGAACTGTGAATTTTATTAAAATCCTTTCTCACAACCCGTGATATCTCTAACCAGTGAGGAGTCTGCTGCACTTGTCAGAGGCCTTTTCACGGCTGTTCTCCATCTTTGCGATGCGGGAGCCGAATTGCATGGCTCTCTTCGGCAGGACTGCAGACTGACGGAGGCCGAGCCGCCTCGCCGTCAGTCTCAAGAGGAGTTTCTCCCCGACGCCTCGAGGAAGTGACAGATTGGCCTTCTCCCACACGGGCAGAGAATTCAGGTAGCTCACCACGTCCTCGTCCAAGAACGGAAATCTGCAGATAAAAGAGGGATGGATGAGGGAGGATGGAATCTCATCTGTGGTGCTTGTAGGTCCTGTTTGTTGATAAAAGAATTTGACATATATGCAATGTTGCCGTTTCTTTAGATAATCCCCACAACACAGTCATAAATGTGAAAAACAGAGAATGAAAACAGCTGAACAGGTGCAGGGTGTTAAAATACTGCTAATCTGACTTGGACAGATCCTAATATCAAAAGATGTTATCACAGTAACTCCTCTCGTGTTTCAGTCTAAACATGAAAAGTTGCACACATACCTTGCCTCCTTCCCATGGTCCCCTATAACTCTGTCATCTCTGCCCAAATTCCTGGAGGAGATCCTGCCCAGCTCCATGGCCAACTCCTGGATCAGTCCCTCATGTCCAGATGTCTTAAAGCGGACTCTGTGTCTGGAGTAACCGGCCAGCTGCTCATCTGCTCCGATTCCTGTCAGAACGACCTGCAACACAAAAGCAGGTCAATGAAAATTATGAAATATCTATTAATTACCATTTTTGTTCAATTTCTTTAAATATTAATTTGTGATTAAGAATTTCCACATCAATTTAATCCCCTTAACCTAGCACCTCACCTTAGCTGATGATGAGAAAGGCCTCTTGTCTTTGTCGTCCGTGAGGAACCCGGTCCCTCTTGCTGCAAACCACACAGCACATCCAATGCTGTCATCGAGGACTGTGTCCAGCGGATGCACCAGATGACCGATGCGTTCCTGGCGCATTTTGTGCAGCTCCTCCTGCGTAATATTGATTTCAACAAAATTCCATCTTCTCTCAGGATTCAGGTCTTGTAATTCCTTGAGACCTGCTTTCCCAGTGATTCTGTCTGGAACGTCAAAGGGTCTGAATGTTCGGGAACCAGCTCCATCAGTGTTATTGTCGTTTGGCTTGTTTTTGTGCTTCTTGACATTCTTTGCTGAGTCCTTCTGCTTTTTTGGCTCCTGTAGTTTGAATGCTACATTGAGAAGATCTATTGGCTGATGGGCAGGTATGTGACGGTCGGCCAATACAGCCAGAATCATAGAATCGATGCCTCCAGAGAAAAGTAGAGCGATGCTGGCCTGGTCATTATTAGCTGCCTCATCCTCAATCGGCAGACTCTGGACCCGTCGCCTCAGCGCCTCACTCAGAACATCAAGAAGACGACTCACCTCATAGTTTCCCTCTTTGCTTTCAAGCAGCTGCTGCAGATCTATGACGGATGAATCTGAGTTTGACTGAGCGTCTGTCTCATTTGATGACTTCGGGATGGACATATTAAGAGGGCACACAGGCGAGGGGAGCACCAGTCCTGATTGGTTCATCATAGCAGTGCAGCCACTGGGAGCAGACTCCAGTATAGTGTCACTGCAGGAGGTAGCCCAAGGATAAACCTCAAAAGTCACAGTGCCGGCCTCTGTAGCTGCCTTCAGGTCAATCCTGTAAACACCAACTGCTGGAACCTCTTGCCAAGAAAACTGATCCAGCCCAGAATCCTGAGCTGCCACAGACGTCAGGGTCAAAACCCCTGCATCAAATTTCCACAGCAAACTCCGCCTGCCAAAGAAGTCTCTGCCAAACCACAGGTAGTCTCCAGCCTTTTGGTAGTAAACAAACCCCCATGGTCCCCTCACACTGGACAGGACTGACAGGATCTCTGAGGGGCTGCTGCAGGACAACAGTGACTGAGACACAACAACAGTGTCATTCTCCGACGACTTCACTGGCAGGCCACCAAAGATCTCCCCATTCCATACCAACACGTTTCCAATGTTGTCTTGCAGTGGCTGAGGGGTAAGGACACCTCTCATGTGAAGGACGTGGGCAGAGAATAAACACTGGTAACAAGGATCCCTGCCTGTCACTGTGAGATCCTGGCTCCAGCTGGGCCCTCTTCTCTTCAGATGTTCATAAACTGTTTTGTCCCACTCAAAGTGAGCAGGTGACAGAGTCAGCTGACAAAAGATGCCACACATTGTTGAGAGGACGATCAGGCTCACATGTCCTGCAGCTCCTTTTTCATATTATCCAGTTCCTCTGGGGACAGAAGTAAAACAATGGTACTTCTCTATCACCTTATAAGGCAAGATGATCAACATCTATCGTCTTACATTATTAATGAAATAAACCAATCAACTTATCAATTGAGATTATGTTAATTCCCTCCAGTTTACACTGAACTTACTTTTGCATGAACCCAGTGTCTGACCTCTGTCTGCCAAGAAGAAAATGTTACTGTTCCTCTGTTGGATGTAAACGTTCTGAAAAACAATTCAAGGAATTCAAAAGCTTAGTTGTAATATGCATAAATAAGTTGTCAATGCAAATACTTTCTTAATCCCCATTCATACGTAACATACTTGAACACACTCACCCTGTTCTTCTTCAAGTTGGAGAGCTCGTCCACCACAACTTTCTGCTCCTTGATCTGGAATTTAATGACAACAAATATTTCACTAAGCTGATGAAATTAAACCTGTTCAGGCCTGAAAAGCTTGATAACAGACTCTGACATGTTTGTGTCTCATTCACAAGCCATTAGCCATTAGCTACATGTTTGTGTCTCACATGCTATCCATTAGCTACATGTTTGTGTCCCACACGCTATCCATTAGCTACATGTTTGTGTCTCATACATTAGCCACTAACTACATGTTTGTGTCTCATACATTAGCCACTAGCTACATGTTTGTGTCTGTCTCATATGTTAGCCACTAGCTACATGTTTGTGTCTCATACATTAGCCACTAGCTACATGTTTGTGTATCATACATTAGCCACTAGCTACATGTTTGTGTATCATACATTAGCCACTAGCTACATGTTTGTGTATCATACATTAGCCACTAGCTACATGTTTGTGTATCATACATTAACCACTAGCTACATGTTTGTGTATCATACATTAGCCACTAGCTACATGTTTGTGTATCATACATTAGCCACTAGCTACATGTTTGTGTATCATACATTAGCCACTAGCTACATGTTTGTGTATCATACATTAGCCACTAGCTACATGTTTGTGTATCATACATTAGCCACTAGCTACATGTTTGTGTATCATACATTAGCCACTAGCTACATGTTTGTGTATCATACATTAGCCACTAGCTACATGTTTGTGTCTCAGACATTAGCCACTAGCTACATGTTTGTGTATCATACATTAGCCACTAGCTACATGTTTGTGTCTCATACATTAGCCACTAGCTACATGTTTGTGTATCATACATTAGCCACTAGCTACATGTTTGTGTATCATACATTAGCCACTAGCTACATGTTTGTGTATCATACATTAGCCACTAGCTACTTGTTTGTGTCTGTCTCATATGTTAGCCACTAGCTACATGTTTGTGTCTGTCTCATATGTTAGCCACTAGCTACATGTTTGTGTCTCATACATTAGCCACTAGCTACATGTTTGTGTATCATACATTAGCCACTAGCTACATGTTTGTGTCTCATACATTAGCCACTAGCTACATTTTTGTGTATCATACATTAGCCACTAGCTACATGTTTGTGTATCATACATTAGCCACTAGCTACATGTTTGTGTATCATACATTAGCCACTAGCTACTTGTTTGTGTCTGTCTCATATGTTAGCCACTAGCTACATGTTTGTGTCTGTCTCATATGTTAGCCACTAGCTACATGTTTGTGTCTCATACATTAGCCACTAGCTACATGTTTGTGTCTCACACGTTAGCCACTAGCTACATGTTTGTGTCTGTCTCATATGTTAGCCTCTAGCTTCGTGTTCTTTGCTAACAGTACCTTCTTGTTGAGTTCCTCCTTCAGTGCAGACTGCCACTCAGAGCTGTCGTCGTTGTCTCGGCCTTTAGATGACATCGTGTGGAAGTGTTTAGTTAGATTAGTGGAATTGAAGTTAGTTAACTTCAGAGGACACAACGTGCATCTTCTTCTTCTTCTTCTTCTTCTTCTTCTTCTTGTTAAATGGAGGGTGGCAACTAACGACGCATAACCGCCCCCTACTGTGCTGGAGTGTGGGTCAGAGTGTTTGGTTTGCGGACATAAAGAAAGAAGGAACAAAAAACAGAACAACACAATAACAACAAGTAAATCTCTAATTCAGACTATTCCCACTGAAAATACACATTTTTAAAACCATTTCCACAATATTTAAAAAACTATTAGTTTAATATAATTTTATTTCACTTTTTCTTAATTATTTTGTATGAATTCATAAAGTTTAAATAATTAAAATTGAGCCTTGAGTTTTTTATGTCTTTGTTATCATAACTACTATAACCATTCAGTCTCATTTACTACCTTTCTGAATCATCCGATAGTGATTCATATTGAAGGCATGTCAGAGAACATTGATGCTTCCTACATATCAAACTGAACAAGCTCAGACCGTTCAGTGACGAAGAAAGAACCTGTTCTTCTTGTGTACTGAGAATGACTCATCTCCTCGGTAGGACTCAGTGATGACTACACCGGTCATATCAAGTAGCCTCAGCTACCCTCTTACTTGAATCTATGAGATTATTGTATCTCAGATCCGTTGACAGAGAGGATTACTAGTACACATAGAGGCAGCCACACCACAGAGCTTGAAGTATAACGGAAACAGGCCAGTATTATGTGTATGGAAGGTAGCAAATAACAAGTCTTGATCACTGCAAGTCACCTCAGCATCATCATTATTTGGGTTTGAGTGGAGTCTGACTCAAGGTCAATTTATCCCAACACGCTAGGGACAGATAAATCAAAACATAAAACATTCAGATATAAAACATTCAACTTCTTTGAGGCTTCTGAAACACAGATCAGACAGAGCTTAGGTCAGGTACACTTAACATCATACATGATATGAAACATATAAATGAAGTATTAAGTCACAGTTTCCCTAAAAATGTGTAAATAAATACAATGAATAAAAGAAACAAGGCAAGTTGACTCAAAGTCCCATTTTATCTGCACCATTATATTTGAAATACACCATGGACAGGTGATTATAACCGAGCTAAGACACAAACACACTCACACTCATCTCCACACACAAGCACCAGCCTGGCTTCACACCGGGAAGGAAACACACACTGTCATAGTGCCAACAACAACAGCACAAACCACTGAGTGACCATGCCTCCTTTAGTCCAGAAAACAAAGGGCGAACAAAGTCCCATGAGTTTAGTCCCTGTGTTGTTGTTTCCACTTTGAAGAATTGGGAAATTGACTCAGATGATGATATGACAAGGAAGAAAATCACACAGTATGATATTTCCTCACTCTCCCGTGGCCGGAGAATAGTTTAGGAACAAATGTGGAAAGAGTTCTTTCTCACGCTTTATTGTTTTGTCTCTTTTCTCTGTTAAAGGTTAAGATTAGGATTAAGATCCATTTATTCATCCCAAACACATGCACAGACATGCAAAGGCACACTCATGCAGGTAGGGAAATTTAATCTCTGCTTTTTACCCATCTGGTGCAGGACACACAGAGCAGTGAGCGACCATGTACGGTGCTCGGGGAGCAGATGTTGGGGGAGTAAGGTGCCTTGCTTAGGGGCACTAGACAGGGTAGGGGGACTCTTGGATTTTTGGACAGATCAATCCAGGTTTGTCTTTTTGTTGTCTCTCCGTGGAGTCGAACCAGAGTTACTGCCACTAGACCACCGAGTAGAATTTGCCCCAAAACAACATTACTTGAGGAAATGGGCTCATAGTTACTTTCCACCACTTATACAAAGTACTGGACAAATGGTTGACCTGAGGAATGAAGCTATGAAGAACAGTCAGAGGTTCATCAACATCATGGGGCAATCAATCCATTCTGCTCAAATCCACAAAAGTTGACCTCATGGTGGCGCTAGAGGAGAAAATAGGGGGGTCCTGGTCATCATCCAATAGTTGTTGAGATTTTTTCAGTCCTTGCCAAAGAACCCAAACCTCCAGTGGTTGGTCAAGCGCGTGGTGCAACACACAAACACACCTGCCCCAATAATGCTGTATTGTATTGATCTGAAACAGCTGTCGGGTGTTTACCGTTTCATTCCCTGGAAACAAGGGCCGTCATTTTGGAAACGGTGGCCAGGTCGTCACAGCCAGACAGTGTGACCTTTGCTGTTTGTCGTTCTTTGGTGGAATGAGAGTAGCTTGTCAGGCGCACATCAAAGTCTTAGGTCCCGGGCAGCGGTAGAAATCCACAGACACAACTTGACCACAGTGCTGTTAATAATTATAATCATTGTGTTTGGTGTTCTTTGGTCGCTCAGCTGGTTTGGTGAGCTTTCTCTGTCCAGTACCAGGAGGTTCTGGGAGACCTCTAGGATAGCCTCACCCATTCAAGCCTGGTCTCATTGAATTACATGAGCCATTTGGGAATTGATCTATAACAACTTTTAGCCCATGTGTAACTCGGCTTAAGAGCTCAGGACAAATCAAAAGCAGAAGCCCAGTGTGAAAAATAGATGAACAGTCAGAGCCAGCCTCATGCACACCGCTCTCCAGGTGACATTTCACATCCTGCCTTCACCTCTATCCCTTCTTCCACTGCGGCTTGTGAGTGTCACACAACCTAAGTGTGCAGGAGGTGTGTCATTCTCATATTTGTGTCCTGGAAGTACAGATTTAGCCCACGTAAACACCGCTTGTTGTTGTTGCAGAGGCGGGTCGGAGAGAGAATCCCTCAGCAGGCAGACATACCTGCAGCTTGTGTGGCCTCAGCATGACACAGCAGCCGTCTGACCACTGATGACAGGCGCTGCACCTGAGCCTCCCTGACACGCTGGCCCTTTAATAGTGTGGCCAGTAATCTGTTTGCACCAGCTCTGTGTTTGCAGACTTCCAAACTGCTGAGAGCTCTCTGTGATCCTTGAATAGATCACAAAGGGGTTAGAAGGGCCTATTGTCATCACCCGGTTTAAAATATGTTTCTTGCTGGGGTCGGTGTTGCTCCCTGAAGAGATGACACAGAGGAGATCTTGGTGATCTTGGAGAAGAAACCAGTGCTTTGTACAGTTTCTCCAAAACATGGACATTTGTCAAAATAATAACAACAATAACATTTAAGGCTAATTACAGGAGGGGATTCTGGGATCTTAACCCCCCCGTACCCACAATTTCCCCTGCTCTAGTTTGTGGTAATTTTCTTAACCTGAAATAATATAGGCTTTCAAGTTAAAAGAGCATCTGTTGTGGTTTTAGGAAGGTTTGTTCCATGGACTATTTCTGGCCTGATGCAGTAACTCCTCTGATTTACAACCTCATGGTGATGACATGTTTTAAAACCATGGCCAATCCATTTTTTGGTATGTATTAAAGAAACAAGAAATAATGCGTTAATTTGGAAGGTGCATATTTAGTTAATTGTATACTGTTTCCCTGAACATTCATCTTTAATGTAAATTTATATTTATATTCATCTATAATTTAATTCATTGTTTATCTCTCAGAAAGAAAGCACGTCAACATATTTCACAAAATATGATCCTATTAGAGTACCCTGAAGATTTTGAATCACATATTCTAGTAGTACATATTAATAACAAATTATATTTATGAAAGGAAGAGGAGAAAGAAGAGGAAACTCAGTAGAACATAGACCTCGGCCAAGGCCTGACACCAAATTTCGGACATTAATAAACATATGTCAGATCCATAAATTATTTAATGAGAAATCAGTCCTTGATCCCACTTGATCCAGACCTGCACCAACAACTGAATTGGTTTCTTTCCTGACACATATAAAGTCCTTCAACCAAGTTTCATGATGATTTGTCAGTTTTGTTTTGTGTAATCTTTCTTACAAACAAAGCAACCAACCAACCAATAGGCAGTGGTGAAGACATAACCTCCTGGGTGGAGGTAATTGACTGGGAATTCATTTTAAATTGAGCTAATATCTTATTGCGTGTTATAACAGGGCCGTATCTCCAGGTGGGAGTTTATTGGAGGAACATGACTCAGGATCAACTGAAAATCAGAAACAATGAGGAGGCTCTTCGGCCCTCTTCAATCTTTGAGCACATTCTTGGATAAACCAGGCGGGTCATCAAAGGGAGAAGGAACCAGATGTCGCAAACTACTCAACTGTATATTTTGGCAGTACTCATTACACCATCAGTCCAATGAAAGTCCAGAAACACACATCATGAGGTCCCACTCAGCTGATAAGAGCCTTTTACAGTCTACTGTACACTGTTGACTTGAGAGAAACATAATGTATATGTGCTCACTTAGATTTATGTTTATTACTTTTTTATGGACACAGGCCAAGGCGCTCTCATCAATGCAGCCTGTAATTATGATTCTGTTGTGTTGACCTGGCTGGACAAAAGCAAGTCATCCAAATGTGTGATTTTCCTGCCGAAACCCGATTGCAACATGCTTCTTGATAAACAGGTTCAAGGCAACCACGTTCAACATGTTGAATAGTGTTTAATTTGTCATCACGTGTAGAGGCAAGAGCAGTTAATCTTTAACCTTCATCAGCCTCTTTTCTCTCTTCACCTCGTAAGACATGAGCCAGAACAGCGTATAAGGTATAAACAGTTAGATCCACCTCTTCTGCAATATGGAAAAATGCTATTTACTCATCAGTGCATCAGTAACATGTTCAAATGATAAATAACACTACGAGACTCTCGGGGACCAGTTTATTTTGTTCTCACACCAGCACTTCAGATAGAGTAAGATTTCGAATGCAGGACTTGCACTGGAGTGTTTGTAGATTGTGAAAGTGTCAATATTGTGTTACTGTGTTTGACTTTGTACTCTGTTATTAGCTGCCTTTGGTGTTATTTGTCCTCTTTGTGAAAATTTGTAAGGACTATTATTAAATGTGCTATTTAATATAAGGTATAATTAAAAGGTATCATTAATAGCAACAATGACAATAACACTTATTGATATTATTATTATTGTGTTATTATTATTGTTGTTATTATTATCTTATAGTAATAAAGATGTGATGTGAAGAAACCACTGAACAAACACACAAACAGCCTCCAGGCTTTGATCTGCATCCATTTCGTTTGCTGTGATGTGCATTTATTTCGTTTGCTGCATCAAGGCCAAACACACAGAGTTGTGTTATCTTTGTGGAGCACCTCTTTGTTCAGGGGGTTCTCTCCTCTCATGGCAGCATCTCGTCACCTCAGCCTCCAGACAGAGGAAGAAGCCATGTGCAGGTAAACAAGGAGCCCGGTGCGCAAAGTGATTAGATGAAAATTGTAAACAGTGACACGTTGTGGTGCGTAGATCACTGACTGTGTGTGTGTGTGTGTGTGTGTGTGTGTGTGTGTGTGTGTGTGTGTGTGTGTGTGTGTGTGGCTTCCCTCTTCTCTTTTCTGAAAGGCTCTCTCTAATCCGGTCACGTGACGCTGTCCGTGTATATTCGAGGCTGGCCGTGCACACAGCGCACACAGAGCAGAGAGCCGCCGCGCCGCGTCGTGCAGAGCCCCGCACCTCCCGCAGCTCACGCAGTCCGGACACACACTCTTATTTTTCTTTCCGACTTCAGCTACAGTGTTAGCTAAGTTTGGAGAGGAGGAATCCGCCGCCCGCGTCCTGTCTCCGGCTTGTTGTGGTCGAGTCGCTCCGGTGCTCGTCTCCCTCCAGCGAGGAAGCACAAACAGCCGCCGCAGCAGCCGCAGCTCGAGCAGCACCGAGCGGGTAGCGTGTGTCACCCGGACCCGTGCACCATGGAGAACCCCGGAACCAGGACCACATGCTGCGGTGGGTTCTCCCTCACTCCTCCTCGTGTTGTGATGCTGTGTGCGGGATGGACACGGAGCCTGTGACCGTGGATCGGGCTCCGTGGGCTGTGTGTGTGTGTGTCCGCTGTCACTGTGTGTGCGGTGAACGCGTGTAAAGCGGTTTGGTGTTGTTCTCCTGATGTGTGCGATCGTGACGTGTGACACCACAGTGTGTGTTTGTGTGTCTGTGTGTGTGAGTGTGTGAAGGAGCTCCTGACATGATGTTAGTGGGTTAACGGAACATCAGGCGGAGACCTCCAGTCTGCGAGCTGTAGTCTCTCTCTCTCTCTCTCTCTCTCTCTCTCTCTGTGTGAACTCGGGTAAACAACCCCCCCCCCCCCCCAGATGTAGACCACCAGCTGTTGCTCAGTGAATTTGGTTCTGACGTTTCAAACATGTTTCTTTTCTTTCCACAGGATCGATGCGAGATTTCTTCACTTCCGCCAAATTCCTTATTTACATGGGCCACGCGCTGTCAACATGGGTGAGTGAGACACTGGAGCTGCCACAGGTCACCAGAGACACACGGAGAACACGTCACCACCATGCATGTGTGTGTGTGTGTGTGTTACACTGTCACGACAGGTCACTCAGGGTTGTTCACAAAGGGGCCACGATTCACCCCCTTGTTTAGTCTTTGATTAAAAAGACTAAATCACTAGATGCATATTGAAAATCCATCCTCGTTCGATCAATTGTTTTGCTAAAAAATGCAGAGAAAATAACAAATGATCATATTTCTTGTTAGTTCATCCGATCAGCTGAGTGTCTCTGCTGGCAGACTACAGCAGTGGCACTGTTAGCTTATATGACACCCTGGGTGCACTAAATCCACCCCCCTCCACACATACACACACACACACACACATGCACGGACACGACACCCCATTATCTCAGTAATAAATAAATAAATCACTATCTAACTGCGTGAATCAGTTTCCATAAAACACAACAAAGGTACAAACACATCGTATTGTGGATTTTCACATTTTCTTCTATTTGCAATAACTAAAAGAAAAGTCCTGAAGTCAGAAAGTTACATTAATGCTGGTGAACACACACACACACAGACACACACTTGCACATGGACCAACAACCTGTGCGGACAGGTTGGAGAGAGAATGGAAGGAAAGACGTGTCATGTGATGCTGATAAAACGGATCAGGCCTCAGCACAAAGTTTAGCTGATAATGATTTGACTTTTTTTTGGGGCGCTTGACTCTGTGTCACAGGCAACATCACAACTGTTATAACCATGAAGCTTAATTCAATTATACCCAGTGTTATGTGAAAGCTGAATATTGTTGTGATATAGGCCAGGTCATAACTCCATGATCCACGCACACTGTGTAGGAACACTGTGCATACTTTATTTTTGAATGTCTTATTATTGTATTGACAACATGTTGTACTATTTCATTTATAGGTTATTTACTATTGAATATGGATGTTTATATGTAAGTGTTACTCCACGCTTTGTCAAGTGACACTAGCCATGGTTCTGATAGAGCTATTTGAATTTAGTTTGTTTTATATTGATGTTTCAGCCCCTCTGTGTCCACATGAGGAAAGGACAATGTAGTACAGGAAGGGTAATATCATAGCAGCATTAGACATTTTCTAATTTCACTTTAGAAAATTAAAAGGTTCTTGCAAATGCTGCAAAAGTTCGGAAATTGCTGAATTTAACTTAGAATTAAAGTTTTACCTTAACAGCTGTTCTAAATAGCGTAACTGTCTCTATGGTCTATATATTATTTGTTTCATTAACCAGTATAAACTACCTAATGTGTCATTGTGTCACGTGACTGTGACACCACAACACAGGTGTTTTCAAATAACTCTCGAGATGGAGTGAAGTGAGGATGGTGAAATCTTTACAGGTCTTTCAAGCAGGGAGGGTTTCTCAATTTCTTCTGCACAATTAATAATCCAAATTCCATTTCCCAGGGCGACCGAATGTGGAACTTTGCCGTGGCCGTGTTCCTGGTTGAACTCTATGGGAACAGCCTGCTGCTCACGGCCGTGTACGGGCTGGTGGTGGCCGGCTCCGTGCTGCTGCTGGGAGCCATCATCGGAGACTGGGTGGACAGAAACCCCAGACTCAAAGGTAAGGCAGGACAAAAGAGTCTGAGGTTGTGTTAACATGACTTCCCCCCCCCCCCCCTCTCTGTCACAGATAGATGCACCTCTTGTGCAATGTGCATCCAGAGGAATTAGGCAAAAACACTATTAGATTAGACCGGTGGGGGGGGGGGGGGCTAGGGAATGTATCCAACTTTCTTGTGGAAGCGCCAATGAACTAATTTCCTGGACAGACATCTGTTGTCCCTGATCACGTCTCTGTCCCTAATGCTCATGGCGGTGTCTCCACAGTGGCCCAGACCTCGCTGCTGGTCCAGAACAGTTGCGTCATCCTGTGTGGGATCCTCCTGATGGTTGTTTTCCAGTTCAAAGAACAGCTCGTGAATCTCTACAGCGGATGGATTCTGGTGAGAACCCCCAACCCCCGAACCACCCGCTACACACTTCGCTCTTTCAACGGGAGCTTATGGGGATTTTTACTGGACGCATTTTGACTCCTTCTCCTCACGTAGGACACTCTGACCCTCTTGCTCTTACTGATATGTGCTCCTGCGTCGATATGATTTATGTCCACGTGAACGGCTTCTACAGAAGAATCAGCCTGATTGATTCTTGAAAACCTTTGACTGCTCATCCAACGTATATTGACAGAGCACTTTGGTTGTTATTTAGTTTTTAAGGAAGAAAATATTTAATAATACGGCTTGTATCCTTATTTCTTTATACTCTTATACATTATAATATACATTATACTATCTCCTGCTTTTTAGGTCAGTAGTTAAATCAGGGTTAGTGTTTGGAAAGTGATGGTTAGTGTTTAAATTAAATAATAAACAACAGATAATAGTTGATACATAAATAGATGGGTCTTTGAATTAAGGAAATATAGAATAGGTGCTAATTAAGTTAAATGATGTGCTATAACTACATAAATAGCTTTACAGTGTTATTCCAGACACTCCAGATATTAAGATGTGATAAGTGCTTCAGTGTTAGGGTAAGTCTCCAGGACGTTGAGTGTTTATCTATGTAAGGACCTAAAACAACTGTTGTGTAGTTGAAATAGAAAGGATGGCCGAGTTTGAAGATAAGTGGGGTCCAGCCCATGAGTACTAATATAATACTCAGTGTAGTAATGTAGTAATGAGTGCTGAGTACTTGTATCATGTCCACGTGTCTATGGGCATCGTGGATGCCATGTTTCCATAGTAAGGCGATCCCTTGCTCATTAGTGAGCTTGGAATAATAATTCAGCAGTTACAGAACAAAGCTCGCTGTGGTGCAATCCCAGTGTCTTAACTCAAAGACCTGGAGTCTGCAGCTCACTGAGCCCGAGGGGCTGAGTTCCAGAGCGGGACAGTGTTGGGTCGAGACAAAGGAGAAAGTGTTGAGGGGAAAGTGTCCAATGCTGCTCCTTCCTTGAATTTGTGGGACACCTTTGGGTTTCCAAAGAAAGGTGTGAGGGTTCACTATCTGGGAGAGTTGATAGTGTGTGTCTGTGTGTGTGTGTGCGTGTGTGTTTGGTGAAACAGGAGACCGAGTGTCTGGTTGAAGACTGAGTAGTCAGCAGGTTCTTCAGGCGGACAGCGAGAGGGAGAGGGAGGGAGAGAGAGAGAGAGAGAGAGGAATGTGGCCGGGCCTGTTGTAGGATGTTTTATGTTCTGTCCAGCTGCATTACAGTGAACTTACAGCTCAACAAACAACAGCCGTGGGCAGTGTGTTTACCAAATAGGCGTTTTCTAGATGAAATAATCTCCTTGTTATAATACCTCTATCTTCTACTTGATAATTGTGTTAGAGAGCCGTCACACTGTTTGTCTGTAAGCAGCAACGTTCACAGAATGTTATAGATTTGTTCCACAGGAAACTATTGATTTTGTTGTTGTTCTTTAAATAAGATGACATGTGACAGCAGCAACTTATAAACCAAGTGTCATTTCACAATCGTTTTGTGCATTTGGGTTAAAAGAGGCAAGAACCATGAATCTTAATGTGTCTTACAGTGCATATCAGCATTTAAAGTCTAGTCTACTTATATATTTAACTGTCTACAGATTAGATCACAAAGACCAAAACTGACCATGTGTGAATTCATCTCTTAGTACTTTACATCTTCCCTGTTTGTGGCACTTAATTAGCAAAAGTCTATTTGTACCTGAAGACTTGCATCTATAAAAACTAGATATACCAGAAATATAATATAATATAATATATTTCCTTAAACAGCTGAACACTGCAGTTTTAGCCAATTTTACTGTAAATAGTGTATTTGTAAGGAACAACTTGTCTGAATTTATTATAATTTCTGTCAGAATACCCTGTGACCAAGGATTAGCTGGTTAATGTGTGTGTGTGTGTGTGTGTGTGTTAAAGTGCAACAGAGGAATAACACAAACACTGCTTGTTATGAGGATCGATTTATTTTAGTTTTTCAGGGGTTAGAACTTTAAGAGCTGTGATCCTTAATGACTTGATATTGATGTTGAACTTTGTCTTTGTTTTTTTATTTTTAGACGATTTGCTACATTCTGGTCATCACCATTGCCAACATCGCCAACCTGGCCAGCACAGCGACCTCCATCACCATCCAGAGGGACTGGGTTGTGGTGGTGGCAGGTCAGGACAGCAGCAATCTGGCAGGTCAGTGGTTCTTTTTTCTTGCTGCATTGATTGGTGGCCGCACGTGACCTGTTATCAGATGTATCCTCAGCGGGGCAGACTTTGAATCCTCGATGCTGACTCGCTCTCGTTCTTCACCTTTTATGTCCCAGCTGTTTCCCCTGATTGTTGCAAGCTTTTCAAAAGATTTGCTATAAACGATATGTTGGAAACATTCCCAACAAATGTGAACTTGATGACCTGTAATCCTGTCACGTATAAATGTGTAAAACCTGCCCAAGTAAGGAGCACTGAAATGATAATAATGAATATTTGGCTTCATTTCTTGTATCCAACAGACATGAATGCCACAGTGCGGATTATTGACCAGTTGACCAACATCCTGGCTCCCATGCTGGTGGGCCAGATCATGTCCTTTGGCTCCCATTTCATCGGCTGTGGCTTCATCTCCGGCTGGAACCTGTGCTCCATGTGTTTGGAGTACGCTCTGCTGTGGAGTGTCTACCAGAAGACACCGGCCCTGGCTGTGAAAGGAGGACAGAAAGAGCAGCAGCAGGAGCTGAAACAGCTCGGTCCCCAGAAAGGTAGCTGCAAGAACCTTGTTCTAATGTTTACCTACTGATTCTGTCTGTCTGTCTGTCTGTCTGTCTGTCTGTCTGTCTGTCTGTCTGTCTGTCTGTCTGTCTGTCTGTCTGTCTGTCTGTCTGTCTCTCTCTGGTCTGTCTGTCTGTCTGTCTGTCTCTCTGTCTGTCTGTCTGTCTGTCTCTCTCTGGTCTGTCTGTCTGTCTCTCTGTCTCTCTCTGGTCTGTCTGTCTGTCTGTCTGTCTGTCTGTCTGTCTGTCTGTCTGTCTGTCTGTCTGTCTGTCTGTCTGTCTGTCTGTCTGTCTGTCTGTCTGTCTGTCTGTCTGTCTCTCTCTGGTCTGTCTGTCTGTCTCTCTGTCTCTCTCTGGTCTGTCTGTCTGTCTGTCTGTCTGTCTGTCTGTCTGTCTGTCTGTCTGTCTGCCTGTCTGTCTGTCTGTCTGTCTGTCTGTCTGTCTCTCTCTGGTCTGTCTGTCTGTCTCTCTGTCTCTCTCTGGTCTGTCTGTCTGTCTGTCTGTCTCTCTCTGGTCTGGGTCTGTCTGTCTGTCTGTCAGTTTGCTGTGATTAATTAATTATTAATAAAAAAACAGAAGAATCAGAATCACTCTCCTGTCCTCTGCCCTGTTGCAGAGCTAGAGAATGGCCAGAGTCCTGAGGAGTCCTCCCAGCCGCTGATGAATGAAGCCTCAGTGGTGACCACGCCCGACTCGCCCAAGGAGCGCGGCTGCTGGTACCAGGTGTCCGAGCCCCTGCGCACCTTGAAGTTCGGCTGGGTGGCCTACTACAACCAGGACATCTTCTTCGCCGGCATGTCCCTGTCTTTCCTCTACATGACGGTGCTGGGGTTCGACTGCATCACCACGGGCTACGCCTACATGCAGGGCCTCAACGGCTCGGTGCTCAGCCTGCTGATGGGGGCCTCGGCCGTGTTCGGTATCTGCGGCACCGTCGCCTTCACTTGGGTCCGCAAGAAATGTGGCTTGATCCGCACGGGCTTCATCTCCGGCATGGCTCAGCTCACCTGCCTCATGATGTGCGTCGCCTCCGTGTTCACTCCGGGGAGCCCCTTCGACCTCAGCGTCTCGCCCTTCGAGGACATCTACACCCACTTGGTTGGAGAGAAGACCCTGCCCAGTTCTGACCTCGGCGGCATCCACATGGTCGTGAATACCACTATGGCTGCACCGACTGAGGAGGTTCCCCCTCTGCAGTCCTACATATCCGTCAGTCTGCTGTTTGCTGGCGTCATTGCTGCTAGAGTTGGTGAGTACAGAAGTTCCCCTTGATCTTTTCTAGCCCTGTGTTAGCAGTGGTTATCCAGATGAGTTGTATTTTATTGGATCGTGAGGAGATGTACCATTTCTTTAAAGGAGATCCAAAGTGCAAACCATGATAGATTGCCCCCGAGGTTAATGGTGCAAAGTCTGCGTCGAGGTCTGATTTGTGTATCGGAAAGAACATTAGCATACGTCGACAGTAGTGAGTCCGTGCTTTCTTGGAATGTTCACTTCCTTCCATAAGATTATAAAAGGCCAGTTTATGACTTCCTAAAGGTGACTCAAGCAAGAACCCTCAGGTCAACAGGTTGAACGTTTTTAAGTCACTGTACTTTCACAACGGATCTCAGCGTCTGTCAGAGCAATATGTGCAACCTTTGATTCCAATAATATGTCCTGATAATCGCTGCTACAGCTACTGTTGAGTTCTAAGCCATTTTAATGTGGTTGTAAAAATGCCATTGGGACTGACTGTTGATCTCTCTGCTGCAGGCCTGTGGTCCTTCGACCTGACAGTGACCCAGCTCATCCAGGAGAACGTAGTGGAGTCGGAGCGAGGTGTGATCAACGGCGTCCAGAACTCCATGAACTACCTGTTAGACCTGCTGCACTTCATCATGGTGATTCTGGCTCCGAACCAAGAGGCCTTCGGGCTGCTGGTCCTCATATCGGTGTCTTTTGTGGCCATGGGTCACGCCATGTACTTTAGGTTTGCCTTCAAGAGCATGGGCACCCGCCTCTTCGTCTGCTTCTCGCCGGAGCAGAAAGTGGAGACGCCGGACAGCCTCTCACTTCCTACCACCGTCTAACCAGTCAACGAGACTCTGTCCTCGGTACATGGCTCTCAAGCCTTTTCCCAGCCCTGCGTCTTATTTATCCAACTAACAGCGTAGCTTGTAGCTGGCGGAATGCTAATGCTAACATAAACCAGAAAACATGCAATAAACCTTCCCTTGTTATGCGTGGCCATTAATAAAGCATTAATCACTAGCTGGAGGACGTGAGTAGAGCTTACAGTCGTAGAAAGTAATCCATAGTAAGAATCTTACATAAGGGTTTCTCTAACTCTTTCAGTCTGAGAATCAGAGGAGAGCCTCTATCCGTCCATGCTCACACGAGGATCCATCACGTCAGGGCTCGTGACCCCATTTCTTTGGTCTTTTAGAGAAACCAGAAGAAGCAGTCTCCTCCTGACTGCCTGGATCGAGGATCACTGTTTGTAAACGGTGCTTCTGCTAACAAAAGGGCAACGGGAGGGAGAGACGCTGCAGGGAGGCAGGCGCTGAGGCCTGAGTGAAGGTGAAGGGCGGGGGGGTGTAGGTCTGAGGTCCTACACCCAGCACATCCCTCATTTTAAGCACTTGCCTTTCAGTTGCCTGTCATTGGTGCTGTAGCTACATCCGCTAGCTGTTCTCTGGTCGCCTCCTCGTGTCAGATTACATGAACATGTATGACGAGCGGGTCAAAGGCGTCTTTTTATTTGACCAAACGCAAAACTGGGATCCAGTCTCTCTAATGCATCGTGATAAGGGTTATGCAACGAGCTGTATTTATTCAGGAAAGGCAGTCGATGTTTATTTTTTATTTTTAGGACTTGTATCATCAGTATTGTGCCGTAAGAGACAAATGATAAATCCTATGCACCCTTGTCAATAGTCATCTCACTTACCAAAGTCAAGTCCACACGTGGCATAAGAGGAAGTGAGGGAAACCCGTTATCTGTCCGAAGCATTCCAAATATATCAGGTGACAGTAGTGTAGCTTCACTAATGCTTCCAATAACCCAAGAATATCTGAATATGACTAACCCACTCTTAAGATTGTACTTATACTGTTTGTGTCTTTCCTCTTCTTTACATGAATAGACTCATGTTGTCACCTTTTGATTGTTTATGTTTTGTTTGTTCTCTGTGGTGATTTCCCTTTTTTTTAATCATGATTGTTGTTACACAGGCACTTTACGTGATTGACATCTGTCATTACACCCAATGCGTGATCAGGTATTTGATCAATGTTTTTGCACAAGGCTGAGGTCCTGACACCCCCCCCCCCCTTCCCCCCCTGTACGATCATATTTCAACCAATCATAGCCGTCCTCTCAGTTTGTTCAGGTGCTGTGAGGAGACCTGTGAACCACAAAGTTCATGAGGAGAAGCTGGACCAGCTCCTGTGGAAAAGTCTGAATAGACTTCCTCTAAAAGTCAGAGCACAGCCGGGGAGGGGGGGGTTCACTCTCATGTCTCCGAGCTTCAGCAGCGAAGGAGACATTCTTACCAAAGTCAAAGTTCTGTCTTCTGTGGACTTCTTTGGCTTGGCAGCACAGAAATCGTTTGTTTGCCTGCTACTCTTCCTGTGAAGTGATTTAACTAAACGAACGTTGTCTTGTCCCCAAAGCAGTTTCAAATCCCAGACACTGGGAATGTAGCTTCTCTCTAATCGATGTATGTATAACCTCCTTCCCGCCTTCAGTAACTTTTCTGACGCCTTACTCTAAGCCAGCATTGACCGCTGTTAAACGCACACATGTGATACATCGAGGATTAGTAGCCGCACCACACCCAGGTATAGAAGAGTGGCCAGTTTCTGGGAAATGGCGGGGGTAAACATTTGGGTTGGACACAGCGGTTGTGGCAACAGGTGTCGGAAACAGAGGGTTTCTTTCTTGCTGCTTATTCTCATGAAACCTGGTCAAAGAAAGTGGTGCTGAGTCGGGTGGGCCACGAGCCGAGGACCCACCGGCTGCAGAGCTTCATTTCCATGTCCCACCCGGGTTCAGTGTAACCTCCAACTCAGGCTGGGCAGTCTACTGATTCAGGAATATAACACAATACATTTTAATGTAAATAAATGTCAGTTAGTTTAAACTTGCATAAGTATACAATTGTAAAATGTACAAAAAAAAAACTTTGTGTATACTGTGTTGTGCTGTTTGTCTGAAAACTTGTTTTTTTTTACATGTTTTATATACCTAGTGTTAACATTGCATGTTAAATTTAAGTTTCTTAAAGATTTTTCAAATTTTTGTACAAAGCAACTACTGCATATCATCTGTAACACATACACACACATACACAGACACACAAACACACACAGCAGTGTTATCGTTCTATAGGCAGAAACATTCAATCATAAATGGAATAAAATTGATTTGTACGTAATAGTTGCACTCCACTCCATATGAGGGCGTTGGCACTGTTTGTATTGCATGAAGTCTTTTGAATAAAGAAATTCTTTACAATCACCTGTGTGTGTCGGGTGTGTGTGTGTGTGTGTGTGTGTGTGTGTGAACAGTGGATTACGGTCCCTGTTTCTCTCGGCCTCGGTTTGGGGCTTGGCTGCTGATGTGAGTCCACATACCACCGACGAGTCAGCTGCTGATTTCCTCCACGTTCCCTCAGGCAGCCGGTGCTGAGGTGACCGGCTGTGAGCTGAGCTGGATGATCTGGACTTGTGTGCCTGCTCTCAACACAAAGAATGACCTGTTTTTTTTTTTAGCAACACAATCGACAGAGGGGCTTGGCCTCAATGCATTTTGAGTTATTTTAGCATTTTGTAGCATTTTGAGTCAGTTTTATTCCATATTTTACAACTGCTCATTAAAATCACCAGCCACGTAATGAGGGTCATATCAGGAGCTTGCACCACATTTCGAGGTTTGCATAACGCACAGATCAACTTCCCATCAGTGAAGCAGCTCGTAAATACAATAGAACCTTTTTTGAATCTGTAAGCATTTATAGCAACCTTATAACCTCCTTTTCCAATTATAGTCAAAAGGGATTATTCTATTTTGATCAATAGATAAAGATAAATAAAAAGCGCCCATTGCACATTTCAACAAGGCAATTTAAAGTTCTTAAATTGTTTGGTAGGGTTACTAAGGTAAACAAACTGATTGTGCATGTTAGATTTGTTATTTTATGACTTTAGAAAAGTGCATATGTATCATCATAAAAAGCTGTGAATCGTAAAACCTTAATTCTTAGACCTGAGTACTCGAGAGGGACAGTAGTGAAGGTCCAAGGTCGACCCACTACAGTGAACTGAGCCTGAAGAGAAGTGCTTACAGTGGAGATAGCTCTTCCCTCGTCATGTGCAGATGAATTAATGAGCGCTTTAAAAAAAAACACGGGAATCTTCTCGTCCTGTCAGCATCTTCTGCCGAGGCCCCTGTGGTCACGTGCTTGTGGAAGCCAAAGTTTGCCTTTCACTGTAAAGTCAAAGGTGAGTTGAGAGGATGATGAGGGCGGATGATAGGGGCGGTCGGGTGTGAGAGGCTGAAACATTACTCCATTTCAGTTAGTCATTTAAGGCATAGATATAGGATACAGCTCGACACTTGTATAACTGACACCTGGGTCCGTCTGGATCTCTTCATTTAGAGGAACATTTTGGGGAGACGTGCAGATTGTTTCTGAGGAGTTATGTGACTGTTCTTTGGCTCAGCACCTTCACTTGGTCCAGGAACTCACTAAACTGACCAAGAAATGACCAGATTCCAACGTCAAGGCTTTCTTCTATTCACACTGGATCTGCTTTACAGGTGCAGCTCATATCAAGTCAATAAAAGTGCCAGATAACACGTTTGGGGATTTGATAAGGATACACAGGGTGACCCAGTTCACCGCCACAGCTCATGTACGGACTCGATATCAAACAAGATTCAGAAAAAGACGCCAGCAATCCTTCGTTGGTGGTGTGAAACCAGAGGTAGTTCAGAGCAGCTGATTGAGAAAAGGAAGTGAAAACTGCTGAGATCCAATCGAACGGTCTTATGTAACCCCGGGTTAACAACACACGACCTTCTCCTTCTGACACAGCTCTGTCAGGACTTCACGATTTGTTACTGTCTCCAGTTTACAACCCCGATAACGTCAAGGTCCTGGTTTACATAAGGACAATTAACTGTTCATGGTAGCAATAACTGGATTATCCAACAGACAGGCACAATGCGGGGTACTGGGGGGGTGGGGGGGGGGCTCGTTACTCCTGAAGGCCCCTAACTGGCTATACATTTGTGTCACAGTTCATGAGCTTACACAACATGTGGAGCCGTCTGCGGTTTACATTACATCACACGTCACCGACCATGGACCAGGCAAAGTGTGGACTCTGGAAGGTGAAGCTGAGGGACGAGTCAAACATCGGTACAGAAAGGGATACACCCCCTTTTTATTAAATCTCAAAGCATAGAAAAATGTGTCATTCTACACAGATGTGGATTCATACAGTGTCTATGAACAGTTGTCACATTGGTTTAAAATCATTGATTCACGGAGAGTTGTATTAAAAGTTTTTCACCAAAACGGAAGTGATACGTTGATTGTGAAACCAAACGTAGAGCAGTTGATTTAAGGTCAAATAAAACGTTATCTTGAAAATCCAGATGTGGCTCTATCACCTCAGCCCATGAGGTCATGATTTCACCCCCGTCCTCTGAACACAACTGACTGAAAGAACGGGACGTGAACCAAGAAAGAACCCACAACATGTTGGCCTGGATCCAGACAAAAGGTGCAGATCCGGGAAGTGTTTTTATCACGTTGTGAAACAAGTTGTTTCTACATTGATTTCTCTAGGAATGATTCATGGACCTGGATGAAAGAATAGAGTTCAAAGAGGTCTGCTGGGCCTTAGTGGAGCTGGGTGCTCTACTGAGGGTCATTCCAGGATAACATGTTTCTATCACAAGGCCAAGAGACGTTCAATCAGGGAGGGGTTCTTCAACGACCGGAGGTGATTCTTTATTTTACTGTAACAATAACTGATAACTTCCAAACTGCGCCTTAGTTTCCCTCCAACTGACTCACCTGTAACAGCCTGAGAATGCATGTTGTTTTATGTAGAGGTCAAATGAAAAGCTGAAAGAAATCTATGAAACATTTTAAACATTCAACTTCTGCAACTCTAAATCAGAAGCATGAATTCAAATGACCTGATCTACTGAATAAAAAGGAGACAGAGATTGAAGACAAAAAGATTTCCAATCAAATCTGTGACGTCTTTACTGAAATACAAGTCAGCAGGAGAATAACAGAAACCTTTACAAGACACTGACTTCTGAGAGGTCTCATGAAAAAGACTATGGGCTGTAATTCTATATTTTAAAAACATGATGGGGATTATTGATCCTCATATTAAACAGGACTGTATAAAACTGATCCAAAGGGTCAAATAACTGCTCAAATATTTGTTTTGTACTTTCTAGACCTTTTTCTTGCAAAAGGAAATTCAGTCTTATTTATTGAAGTAAAAACATAAACATGACATGGAAAACAATCTGTGTATGTGTTGAAACTTTGTACAGACACTGCACGTGTGTGTGACTTTCTGTTTTTGTCCATGATCACGTGTCCAGAAGGTTTGACATCCAGCCTTGATCCAGCTTCTTCACTCTCCTCACTTCCCTAATCTGGGCTTTTGTCAGAGGGCGATCAGCAGCATGAGCGTTCTGGTCGACCACTGACCCCCCCTCAGGTCTCGAGGTGCCAGATTCCATTTCCTCATCGGAGTTCTCTTTATCGCTCTCCATTTCCTCTTCTACATGTTTCTCCTCCTCCCTGAACCCCGGGAACATGCATGACATTAGCTCATTTTCAGAGATCAACAAGAAGTCAACATTTCCCATGTGCACTGGGGCCAGGATCTGAATATGCCGAGTCACGAGAAGCCCGAGTTCCAGAAGTGCTTAGTCACGTCAGATAACATTATCAGACCAACAGTGTTTCAGTAAGTCTGGCAAATATAGATAAACATTCAACAACACATTTTTTAAATATAACTAGAGCCAGGCTGATTTTTGGGAAACGATACAGATATCAATATTATAAAAAAAAACACTGATACTTATTTCTGATGCAATTTCTGAGGCGTGAAACTGACCTTGAGTCTGTGACGGAGATGAGCAGAGACTGGACAAACAGGGAGCAGAGGAAAGAGGTGGAGGGCAGGACATGGGCTGGCGTCTGCAGCAGCTGTTGGAAAGACGAAAAGTTTAACCAACTGAATAAATCAGGAAAAAAAGATCTGGAGATCCTAAAGAAGATGAGGATGCATAAACACAAACTTCTCACTCACTCGAACCAACTTACTGTGGACTGAAAGTGAATATGTGTGGGTCTGAGGACAGAGGGTGTTGTGTTCTGCACAGACTGTGAAGCCCCCCCGAGGGGAGCTGTGTGGTATTGGACCATATCAAATAAAACTGTCTTGGCTTAATTCATACAGGACTGAATTACTGACCTCCTTGATAGCAGCAGAGCCCTGAGGCAGAGGGCTTCTCTCTGCAGACAGGGCGCTCAGCGGCTCCTGATTCTCCGGCTGCTGCCGGTGTTTCCCCAGCAACAGGGAGAATGGAGTCATGGCAATGCTGTCATCGATCACCAGCTAGAAGTGTGGGGGGGGGGGAGAGACACAGGCAGAGTCAGGGAAAGCAGGAAACGTTAATAACAATGAAAACAGGTTAGCAGTTTTAAGAGGTGAAACACCGACAGGGGATCCACAGACAGCTTGTTCACTGAGCGGCTTCAGTAAACACTTGTGACTTTAGCTCAACACAACGAGCTGGATGTTGAACCACAAATTCCTCTGTAATCATTTCAGAAGAAAACACATGATGCAACAACAGGCAAAAGTCCAGCTTGATATATTCAACATGTTCCACCCGGGTGTGAGCACGAGGAGCAGCTGGCTATCAAGAGATCCACTCGGGTCCAGGCAGAGCTCAGATAAAACTGCTGCACACATCCTCCAGGTGACATGAGACCATGAGTGGTTAAAGAGGCCGGGCCTGAAACTGATGCCGAGCGGCGATCGGTCCACGTGTGACTGTACCTGTTTGCTGGAGGCCATCAGTTTGTCCTCCTCGGCTTTGGTGCTGAACGTCATGAGGTCCTGCGAGAGAAGAGACAAATAAGTCAACTGCATAGAAACAGTGGGATTCAGAATGTGCAAGGGAAGCTTCACGTTAACTCAACATCACGTGTATCTAGAATTTCATCTAGATTCAGAATGATCCTGGGAGCGGACCGGTGACAGATTCAAGATTTGGTTTGGCCTAAATCATCCACTTCCTGCTCGCAATACATTTTGTTCCCGCCCTTTCTTATATGAGGTTTTAGGGAGATGATTTCACTTGAAGACGAAAACATAACTGATATCTTATCACCCTATAGATTATGAAGTAGGCCGCTCTCCGACAATATATTATAAATATGCCACCAGAGTAAAAAACCTGTAAGTGGAGCGCCCCCTTTTGATCGGTCACAGCATTGCCCCAAAAAACTGCTGAAGCTCAGTGACACAAAGATAAGATCTAAACAACCGAGTGGAGGTTTAATACAATTTATTATAAGGCTGACACCATTGGAATGAAACTGAAAACCACAACACATCAGTGCTGGATCTCACTAACGCTCTTGTAGCTGCTGCAAACCAGGTTCTAAAATACAGTCAAAGCTTCTCAGAGGAGTGGAAGCAGCAGATTAACACCCATGGGAATCACATGTTGTATGTTCACATGTCCACGTGACTTGATCCATGTGGTGACCAACAGAACAAACACCCTCCTACAAGTGGAACCCGTGTTTAACCTTCTCTAGTTTAAACAGAAGTCTTCCTTCGCGGGTGTTTCGGTGACGTCGTGTTTACCATGTACGGAGTGAGGAAGTACAGCTGGGAGCGGTTGAGCCACTGGCTGCTCTCCTCACAGCTCTCCAGCATCTCCTCCCTCGGAGCGAAGACAGCCCGAGTCACCTTCCCTGAACACACGGCCTTCTGGGAAAACAGTGGCCGGGGCTCATTGGGCTTAAAGACAAACACTGAAACAGAGAAGGGGAAACAAAACGCTGTGAATCAAATCAATGAATGAGTTAAAGTAGTGACCAACTGGGTTATGTTCTTAAATTCACCCTCTCATCATAATAACCCAAATATGTTGCAAGGATTTAGTGACATCTAACTTCGTACCGGGGGTCGTACTGGGACAATGCTACTTGCTTATCAGGTCCGATTTGTGCTACAGGATCATTTGATTTATAAAAACATGTTTTCTGTTTGGTTTGAGATGCGAATTTGAAGCTTACAGTCAGTGGATTCAGCCTGGTAGCAGAAGGCGGCTATATTCTCAGAGAGAGGGTCCGCCAGAAGAAAGCTGGTGGCCATGGCGGTGCTCCACTCCACTGTCAGAAGAGGACAGGGGGGAAACAGAGGAAGAGAATGAGTTTTGAATCTAGTTGTATGGATGGACAAATCAAATCATCTTAATTAATGTATTCATGACATGTCAACATGTGGCCTCACAGGAGCAGGTGAGGAGGTTCCAGCAGCAGAGCAGGCTGTTGGCGGTGGCTCCCAGCAGATACTTGGAACAGCTTAGTCGCCCAAAACAAAGGTGCCTGCAGGAGAAACAAAATCTCTTAAGTTCCCCTGTGACTGAGAAGAATCCCAAGTACATCCCCCTACCACCAAGCTCCACACATATTTCACAGGATTAGCGTTTGAAGAGTTTTTCCGCTTTGAGGGCTTCAAATGGGAACTCGTAAGCAGGCTCTGAACACCCACCATGAATCAATGACACATGAATCAATGACACATGAATCAATGACGGCCGGCTTTTCAGCCTTCACATTCCTGCCCTCGACATTTTATTTCATGCAAACCTGTGACATTCCCATGAAAAAATATGCATTAATGAAAACTTGTCAGATCAGTTGTATGTGTTTTACCAGCCTTCAGACACTGAGCCATGGAGCTGAATCCAGAGGTTGAGAGTAAAGAGTGAAGTAGGTGAGGTTGGAAGTGAGACAGTTGACCCAGCTCTACACATCCAGAGGTGGTAGTTATGCAAGGGGCACTTGGCAGCTGTCACAACAGTTGACTATTAACATTTTCCCCCCAACATTCAACTCACAAATCACTTTCAGTAACTAAATTAAACACAAACTGCCGTCACATTAGAAGAGATGGTCCGATTGACCTTTGCTAATGCTCTAGACTTAGAAACCTTTAAAAGAAGCTTTCCTTCTTCATGTCTACAGTGGGTTTTGGATCCCTTTCAGAAAATATACCAAAAGATGAGCCAGCATTTGAAGCCTTTTTCCCGAAAAGAAGAATCTAGCAACAGCAGTTTTGTGTCCTTGATGACCTGGGAGGCCCCCCCCAGCAGGAGGGGCAACCGCCGACATTTTTGGGAGTCAAGCAACGCAGCAAAACTTGCATTCCGTCCCGCGGCCGACAAGCAGCACCTCTTCTGCTCGGGCGGGTACGTCTCCTGTCTGCTGTGAGAAACAACCCTCTGGAACTCTGCCAGCGTGTTGAAGAGGTCATTTAACTGCTGGAGGACGTCCCCCGACGAGGAGGTTCAGAGGCAAACAGCCACAGCTAGTGTGCTACGCTTCAACCTCTTCTACTTCAGATTCATCTTAAATGTAATATGCTAGACTCTCTCCTGCCCTCTTTCCTGTCAGCTGGTCTCTAATTAATGGTTTATTTTCTTTGAGTGAGATTTGGTGGAAACTACAGAGTCCTGCGATGAGTTTATGTATTCAGGAAAAGTCCTTTACTCAAATTAAGAACACCTTTCTGACACTGGGCAGGATTTCTTCTGCTCACCACACCACAGGTACTGTTACTGTTTAGACTGGACCTTCTGGGATGTTTCCATCCACAGAACTGCTGCTCACTGTTTTTTTTGTTTCTCTAGGAACTGTTGTAGCGTGAAAATCAGCTTTTTCAGAAATACTCAAACCAGCACTTAGACTAAACTCAATAGAATCGTTCCTCTGTCTCTGCTACCTGTGATAAGTGCCAGTCCAGTGACGGTACCCTGGCACATCTTTCTTTGGTTTTCATTTGTTCAGCTACTTTAACAGCTAATGCCTGATTCTTCCTCTGTGACTTTAGGCTGCTCCAATGCAATCTGCCTCTTCCTTCAGCTTTACAGCGAGAACTTATGATCGCGATGATCACAGCTTAAAGGCTGATTCTAAAAGAAGGCAAATCTGTTTCTCCTCTGTACTTTAATGGTGTAATGACATGGTTTCATCTAAAGTAACCTTTTGTAATAAAAGCCTGTGCTGCTGCAGAGGAAGACCACAATATACATTATTGACGCTTGACACCCTAGTGTGTGTGTGTATTAGTGTGCATGTGTGTGCTCTGACCTAATAGCACCTGGCGGCTGGGACAGAGTTGTCAGGAGCTCCCAGGACGACGGGCTCCACACAGTCACCACCTCCTGAAAGCTGACAGCCAACAAAGAGCCATCGGCTGAGAAGCAGCAGGACTCGGGCACCAGCCCGTGGTAGGAGCTGACAAAGTCACACGACCAGGAAGAAGAAGAACCTTCATCTGGGAGCAGACGGTTTGAGATTAGTGACAAATAAAGGCTGAACTGGTGAAGGATTAAATTGACTTGGTGTGTTTACTTGATTCTTACAGATGCTTTCAAGACAAAAAAAATCCTAAATCATGGTTCTTCAGAACACGTTGGATTAAAATAATCCACTGCATGGCCTGAATGGAAGGGGGGGTGCACACAAAAAATTTGAAGGATCAGGGCCAACAACAGAGAGACTATTATGGGGTTGTTATGGGAAGATATAATGTAAATCACACTTTCAAGAGGTAATTCGGTTTGTTTGGCCTCATATTTTAATGGGATTTCAAGCATATACAGATTACAGCTGCCTGACAGTGCTTTCTCCCAGTTTGTATATTGAGAGACCAAGGAGATTATGATACGCAGAATGGGATACTGGGATTGAACCGCCATACTTCTGGTTAGTGGACCACTTCTGGAAGAATAGACTTTCAGGAATAGAGCCAGAGTACTAACCCTGTGTGTGGGCTGCTTCAGCCAACTGCCAGGCTTTGAAGTGTCCGTCCTTGCTTGTGGAAACCAGCATGGTGGTCTGGCTGCTGGCGATTTGGCAAAAGCACATGGCTGTAATCCGTGCCTCGTGGGGAGCCGAGATGGTCGTGTTCAGCACAAAACTGCAAGAGATTCAGTAAGCATCTTTCAGGGTGGAACCGGATCAAGAGGAAAAAAGGATACGACAAAGGGCTCTGCTATATTATTATATATGATCATTACAGCATTGCGGTCGTATTCCTCCGACAACCAGTGCAATTTCTGTGTACATATTGCAACATGCTTTTTCCCCAGATCCTTTTCAAGGTCACGGTGACCTTTGACAACTAAAACATACATCACTTTATCTTTGAGTCTAAGTGACAAGAAGTCAAGTACAGACAACACAAACACAATAGTTCGGCCATTGACGAGGCTGAAGTACAAGCTCTTGTGAATTTAGTCCGTATTACTGATACAGAAATATCCAATTGACTTTGACGTACCTCTGTGTTTGTTCATCAAATGCCCACAGTTTCAGATTAAGCTCCAGATCGGCGGCCTTCTGTTGTCGTTCTTCCACTGTTGCCAGCCAGTCTCCAGAGGCGGTGAAGGCCGCCTTGACCACCTCAAACTGCTGCAGGCCTTCCTCGTGAATGTATTCCTGCTGCACAATGTCCAGCTGCACAAAACACAAAATAATCAAGGTGCTGATGTTGTGTTGATCGAACATATGGATAAGAATGAATTTGTGTTCATCTCATCAGAAATGGTCTATATTTTAAAAAGGGTTGTTAAGAAATTTGAAATTACAAATGTATGTATAGAATTTCAGGAGCAGAAATCACAATGTCAACAAATGCTTTTAAAAAATAACCCCAAAACTCACTTGGTGTGTGTGTGTGTGTGTGTGTGTCATCCTAAACTCAAAGGACTTACATTGTACAGCAGTTTGTCTCTTTGGAGGGAGTAAAACTGCAGGTGGCCTGGCTTGCCGTTCAAAACCATGGCTTTGCTGTGGGGGTCCACCATCAAGTCTGTCCTCACCCCATCTCCTGCACCAGAACAGACCACAGTCAGTTACTTCTTTCCTTCAATCTTAAACAGCAGCTAACAACTTTTTTCTACATCAAGTGAAGGAACAAAATTTTGGGGGTTTGAACATTGTTGGAAACATTAAGGAGAATCTAAGTCCATGAGTCAGTGTATAACATAGTTCCAGTTGTTGTTAGACAACTAAAGAATTGTTTACATGTTACTTCTTTAAAAGCTCCTTCAATATTAGAAGAATGTGTTTGTGTACGAGTCCAAACCAGTACTCACCTTTGACCAGGCCTTGAATCACAGCTGATACTTTGACACAGCTTTGGATGATGGTGATCTCTGGAATGACAGAGAGACAGAAGTCAGCTTTTCATTAAGACATTCCTCTCATTTCTATTTAATTACCACAGCTACTAATTAAGGGTTAAGCTCCTTACTGTTGTCACTGTGCGAGGTACAGAACAGTGCTCCATCCGGTGAGACGACAATGTGTGTGATGGCAGCACCGAGACGGGGCAGGAAGTCCTTCTCGCTCTCTTGGTTGTATCGCCATTGGACCAGCACCGATTCCACACCTCCACTCAGCAGGTTGGTACCTGGTCAAAGAAACCAGACAAACAATTGTGAAACCAGACAAACAAGCAGGTAAATATTTAGCAGATGGGATTCTACTTTATTGCATCATAGATTATGAAAGAGACATGAAGTGTGTGTTTACCTTCTGGAGTGAAGCGCAGTGAGCCGACAGCACCGTGGTGCCAGTGCATCGTGGAATACGTGTACTCCTTCTTTTGGTTGAAGTTTCTCCTGAAAGGTTAAACACACAAGTGAAGTTTCACCTTCTTCAGATAAACAACCTTCATCCATACGGTCTACACACACTGCATCATCAAAAGCACTGGAATGTTGCCTTAAACGTTTAAAAGTGGAATTCAGTGCAATTAATATGAAACTAAATATCAGCAATCTTCTCCAAACTAAACACAAGGTGTGAGTTTATCTACTTCAAGTTGTCACTCCACTCACCACAAGCGGATCTTTCCATCCTCGTGCCCGGTGGCTATGCAGTCATCCTTTGGGTGACACACAACACATGTGAATGTGTTCTTTCCTCCCTTCTTGTTGTCTTCTCTGAGGAAAAACCTGGGAACCAACACATGGACGGTGTTAACAAAGATCCTCAGGACTTAGTGGGCACACGTGGGTTTGTACTTCATGTTTTTATGATTATGATAATTTGTCTCCAGACTCTTTTAGAGTAATGAACAAGAAATGCGACTAAAACATGTGAAAGAGAATATGTGGTGATCATCATCAAGGTATTTTCTGATTCTCTGGCTTACCTGTATGATTTCTGCTTCTTGAAGAAGAAGACCTCCAGCTGCTGAGCTTTAACTGAAGCAATATATTCCCCCTGTGAGAACAATAACATTTGCTTACTACCACAAAAGAAGCTGGATTATGATTTAAGAAGGTTAACACAGATTTGCCGTGAATAACTGTGTCAACTTGAAGTGATGTCCGTCCTAACGCGTCCTAAATTATTTGACATGCTACATTTTTATTTTTGGATGGAAAAAAGAGCCAAAGTTCATTTCAGAATTATAAAACATTGAAACATTATTATTGAGGTTTTTGTGGACAGTCTGAATTAAAGCTATAGATATCTCTCATGGCAAGAAATATATTGTCATAAAGGTTCAGTGTGTAGAATTTAGTGAAACCTAGTGGTGAGGTGGCATATTGCAGCTGAACACCACTCACCTCACCCTCCCAAACATGTACATGTGATGGCGTCAGTTGTTAGAAAAACTCAAGGTTTAGTTTGTCCAGTTTGGGCTACTGCAAAAAAAAAAACATGGTGGCCTCCTTAAAGAGGATCCCCTCATGATGTAAATATAAAGTGTTTAAATATAAAGGCTCAATCTGGATTAAAGAAACAAATTTGCACAATTTAGATGAACCATTAGTGAAAACATCACAAGGATTATTTTATATTAAATTTCTGCCAATAAATCCCTTTCACCTAAATGTTACCCACTCAACCTTTAAGGACTGTTTTAATTTGGCAAAGCAGAGGAAAGGTTACTCAGCAAGCCTTAAATCCAAAGTTCTGATATGTCAGAAAACCAACAAAGTGTGTGTGTGTGTGTGTGTGTGTGTGTGAGAGTGTGGGGGGTGTCAGCCTTGTGAATGTAACAGTGCACGTGGTATGTTGGTGTCAGCAGTGGTGTGTGTGTGTGTGTGTGTGCGTACCCCTCTGCCGAAGTCAATGGTTGCGGGCTTCGAGGTGACGTCTGATAGCACAGCAGAAAACTCTCGGGCCTCAACCAACTGTTCTGCGCTCTGCCGCAGTTGAACCGCAACCAGCTGGAACAACTCTGTGCAAAAAAAAAAAAGACATGCATACAGAGTAAAAAAATCTGCATATGACACACTCTTACCCAGTGACCTCCTACCCAGTTTCTACTTTGCACATGCTAAAGCCCCCGTGAGAGAGAATGTTTCTAGAGACTCCTGCAGGTATAAAAAGGAAAACCTTCAGCTGTCCAATGATAAAACCAACAAAACCACCGTCTTTCATTGTAACAATAGGTTGTTATAAATGTTTGGGGAAATGCTTGTTCTGCAGTTCTGTGCATTATCAGTTATAGACACTCAAGGTTTTTGGTTCAACAATAAATTTACCCACTTATATTTTCTTCATCAAAGCCCAGACAGTGTCTAATAGATGCTGAGACAGTTGAGGTAACAAACTGAAGAAATCATCCCAGCTACGTACCAGATCCTTGGTCACTTTTGGCGGTAACAATAAAGATGACTCCTTCATGGTTTGCAGATGTGTAGATGGAGTAGATTGGGTATCCGATGTCATAAGTCTGGAAGAGATAACACAGCTGTCACCGTGGTATTCAGACATCAGAGAAAATGCATCTGGCCATGAGTCCTTCACTTCTGTGTGGCTGCATGTTCAGATGGCCTCAGTGTTGGGAAAAAAATAAATAAAGGATACCCCCGTGATTCAGATTAGATCGAAGACAAAGTTGACCGGGTGTGCATGTGGGTGCGGGAATGGGATGAGCCACCGTGAATAAAACAGGCGAGAGAAGATATAACAAGAGCTGTACCTTAATAAGGATTCCATCTGTGAAGTCCCAGAGTCGGACAGTGCCATCTGTTGAGCAGGAGTAGACCTGCAACAAGACAAGAGCGCATCAGCACAGGAGAAGAAAGGGAAAAGGTGGATGTTGGCGTATCACATATAAGTAATTAAATATTTGACTAAATCAATCATATACTTCAAACCCCAGCATTGCTTACAGAAATAGCTCATAGTAAGATCTGTCCTAGCCATGAATCCAAAACCTGCTTTTCATATGATGGGAGTATTAGGGCCACTTTGACAAATACTATTTCAAGAATAATGAGGTAATAAATAACAACAAATAAAGTCACAGTTTCCTCAAAGTCTGAGTGGGTCCTTCTTGTGTAGAAACAGTTTCTGCACCATCTCTTCAAAGTCCCGATACTTGTGATAATTTTGTGCTAATGATCCAAAATATTAAAAGTTTTTAACCATTTGTGAAACCTATACTAACATATAATTTAACAAGATGCTCCATATTCCTCATTCGAATGCAGTTTACAGACGGATTTTCTGATATCCTCTTATAAAATTACAGAGCCTCAAATTACAGCTTTATTCTTTTAATATTATGACCGTTTAATAATATTCTGTTTTATATATCTGTACATTAAATATCTTTTAGTTTTGGGCTAAGGCTCAGACAATGCAAACCTTTATCTTTAGTCCTCTTATGCTATCGGGAAATCAGGGCATTAAAAGAACGTAGTTTATTTGTAAACCAGTTCTCCAGAGAGAAGAAAGATAAGTGTAATAAAAGATAAAAATAAAGAGGCCACAGTCAAATTTGAACAAGATCCAGTCTGTTTTTTTATGTTGTGTTCTTTAAAAAGGTTCAGTGTGTAAGATTCAGGTCAAAGGATCTATTGGCAATACTTTATAACTTCGGAGGCTGGTCGTCTCTATGGAGGCCGCCATGTTTCTTACAGTAGCCCAAACTGGACAAACTCAACCTTTTGAGTTTCTCTGACACCTGGAGCTACCACAGGTTCATGTTTGGAAGGGGAGGGTGTGTTCAGCTGCAACGTGCGACTCCACCACTAGATGTCACTAACTTCTAAACTGAACCTTTAAGATGAGAGTCTCTGTGGTCGAGCAGCTCTCAGATCAGATCAGAAGTTGTGTGGCTCCTCTGTGTGTGATGATGGATCTGTTGTGTTGAGACGTGTGTACCTGCAGGTGGTTGGAGGGTCTGAGCCGGACCCCCGTCACCAGGCCGGTGTGTCCCCGCAGGTCGTGGACACACTCCTCGGTGGCGGTGCTGAACACCTTCACGCACTCTCCCGAGGCGCACAGCAGGAAGCTGCAGCGACGTCAACACACAGTTAACACGAGGAACTTTAACTTTATCAACTTTATCCTCATGTTCAGCTTTAATGTGCACGAACGAGCTGGGGGGAGTTTGTGTAAACAGCAGCGGAAACATGGGCAGCTCGTGTTGCTAACAGCTAGCAGCTAGCACCGGCTTTTCAACGTAGACAACCGGAAACGCCGCGATGATATCGTTCACCGGATAAAACACACAATGGGATTGAACACACACACACTAACCTGGAGTCGTTGCTGATGACAGGCTCCCTGAAGTTGATTTTACTGCCTCCTCGGTGAACCACGCGGACATCCCCGTGTTCAACCATGTTTTCACGCGAGTCAACTCTCACCCCTGACCTCTGACCCCGTCTCGTTGTGTTTATGCGCCGCTCAATGAGCCAGTGTAATTTACGCGTTACTGCCCCCTGCTGGACTGGAGTGTAGTGGGACGGCGTTAGGATGATAGATGAGTGGATGGAAGAGACATTTATTTGTTCTTATGCACGTACACAATAAGTTCTGACATGGAGATGATCAGATGTTCGGGATTAATATTTAAACATATAATATAACATATAATATTTCACAAAAAATGTAACTCTCCCAAGAAACATCTGTCACTGTATGACTTTGTATTTGGACAAAACTTTGTATTTAAACACAAACGAGACCATTTGTGTTCAGGTTAATCTGCTGAATTTCAACTAGTTAAACAAACTTTATTTTTTAATAAATATAACATTAATTAACATGATCATTTCACTGTCCAACCCACAAATTAAAAACCCTGTCCTGCAAATGAAGTGTGACTATGGGGATCCCCCGCTGGCTGCGTGGATAGGCTTGTTTATCCACTTAATAAAGAAAACACACAATCCCATCTCTCTCTCTCTCTCTCTCTCTCTCTCTCTCTCTCTCTCTCTCTCTCTCTCTCTCTCTCTCTCTCTCTCTCTCTCTCTCTTGCATATTTGCACTACTGTTGTTTTTTTTTCTCCTCAGCTGTTTATATATATTTAGATATAAATATACTTTATTTTCTATTTTAAATTTTGATATTCTATTTTATACTATTTCTGTTTTATTTTATAGGTTGTAATTACTTGAGCATTGCTATAAGAGAGCCTGAGACTCAAGCATTTCACTGCCAGCGACTGCTTAATGTTATTGTTGTGCATTGTTGTGCATCTCTCTCTCTCTCTCTCTCTCTCTCTCTCTCTCTCTCTCTCTCTCTCTCTCTTTAAACCTGATGGGCAGATTCAAATGGCTCTGATAAAGTGGACCCACTTCTGGTCCTGCATGTTGAAGCACCTCATGACCGTGTGTGTGAATGATGTATGAGTCAATATGATTTACAATTTGTTGCCTTGTATTAATGTTATAATTACAAAAGACTGTTATCAAAATTATGATGTCATCATGTTTGTAATTGTGATAATAATAAAGTTATGACTGGCGTTTGAGTGAGTCTCTTTACTCAGCTTCATGATTTATTATAAACTTGTGTGACAGTGTGGTTTCACTCCTGATTGTGTCTCTGAAATACTGTGTTTTAATCTCAAACGTTATCATCCAGGCAGTAGACCTACACTCCGGCTGTTCGTGCAGTGCCTCAGTCCCCCTGTAGATGGCAGCACACACTTCTACATGTGTTAATGTGATAAATCCCAACACACATACTGTACTTTCCAGTGAAACGATCAGTTAATTCAGAACCTCTGTTTTTCATCAATTCACTTTTAAAGTTATGGATCAGTCAGTGAGCTGTCACAATTCTGATTACCGTTTTCATATAGTTTGTCGCTGGATGTTCATTGGGTAAATATATCATTGTTTAACATTATTATAATTTTGACTGTCCTAATTGGCCTGTGACTGAATGTCCAGGTGATGGTGTATGACTTCTGGCTGCAGGTCCCTGAGCAGGAAGGGTCAACGCTGCTGTTTGATAATAAACACTTGTAGTTCAGACACACTTTGTCCCTTAAACCGTGTTAATGTTCACGTTGCACATTTTAAAACACATCTAAAAATGAATGCAGGGACAAATTAAGTCAGATTCCACATTATCATTAAATATCATTATCACGTCCCCATATTGTATCATTCAATCGATCATTAGAAATTGTGTTGAGACGTGCTTTAAGGGTTTGTGTGTGCGCGCGTGTGTGTGTGTGAGGGACATGCCTACCTCAGAGTACAGCCCCCTGTATGTAAATGAGGTATTTTCCTGACAGGTTTAAAAACGAAAGTCAGAGTGAGAAACAAGAGCACATGGTGACTGAGTGACAGGAGGACTGCGCACGAACGTCTCAGGTAACAACTGCACTGACGCGAGTGTTGAATATGAATGAATTAACATGTCTCCTGATAGAAGATAGACTAGATAAAAGAGGACTGTGTGTGTGTGTGTGTGTGTGTGTGTGTGTGTGTGTGTGTGTCTGTGTGTGTGTGTGTGTGTGTGTGTGTGCAGCATGAGCCAGTGGAAGCAGATCCAGCAGCTGGAGATCAGACTCCTCGAACATGTGGATTATCTGTACGATGATAACTTCCCCATGGACATCCGACAGGGTCTGGCCAGCTGGATCGAGTCCCAGGACTGGTGAGTCCTCCTGTCACTCTCTCTCTCTCTCTATCTCTCTCTCTCTATCTCTCTCTCTCTCTCTCTCTCTCTCTCTCTCTCTCTCTCTCTCTCTCTCTCTCTCTCTCTCTCTCTCTCTCAGTCATGCACTAACCAAACTAAGAACCAACAACTTTGTGCATTTACTCATTTGCAGAGAAGGAAACAACATCTGTTAGAACAGTTGAAGAACAAAAGAACATAGGGTTCCATTCACTAAATTAAAGCTGCTCGATATCTGAGATCACGTAAGGGTGTAAAAGCAGAAAGGGGTTAATGACAGAGACAAGCGTCTGTCAGCCCACAACATGTCTGGCATCGCTGTAGTTTCCTGCAGACATCGAGTGTCACCGCCAGCGACATTCTGAACCTGTTGTACTTTCCCTGTTGACAGCAGACAAACACCAGTGACTCACTGGTGATCACAGGGGAGCGTTCAGCAGCAGATATCGCCCTCAGACACAGGAGATTCAATCAGGAGACTGAATAATGGACTGACACAACAGTCCATATTAATGTTACTGTCATTTTCCCTTTCACATCCATTTGGTTTCTTTTCTAAAAACACCAGAGAACAAAATGATGTGTTGAGTTTACTATTCTCTGTATATAACCATATGTTTGAAACCTGCTCAACGCTCCACGCCCTTCACTTCAAGCTTGAGTCAGATGTCTCCTGCCATCGTCTCCTAAACATCGGCCGCTGTGTGTTCTCAGGGACACGGCGGCTACCGACGAGTCCATGGCGGCGGCGCAGTTCAACAACCTGCTGTCCCAGATGGAGAGGGTGCGTTCACAGGAGCAGAACTTCCTGCAGAGGCACAACATGAAGATCATACAACAGCAGCTGCAGGTGGGTCACCCTGCGTTTCCCACGTCTTCTGGCGTCCTGCAGCCCTCAGATCCATCCTGAGCAGAGTTGTTCAAGGTCCAGGGTGTAAGAGTCAGGTGAAAGGATCTATTGGCAGGAATTTTATTTTAAAAAGTTTCATTTAAATTACATGAGTTGTTGTTTTCTTTACCTCACAATGGATCCTTAAATACTTTATATATAAATATTGTGTATTTACATCAGGAGCGGGTCCTCTCTACGGAGGCGGCCATGTTTTTTACAGTAGCCCAAACTGGACAAACTATACCTTTTGAGTTTTTTATGAGGACTGAAGCTACCACAGGTTCTCTCTCATGTTCAGAAGGGGAGGAGGGGGTGAGGGGCGTTCAGCTGCAATGTGACACTTCACCCCTAGATGTCACTAAATTCTACACACTGACCCTTTAAAGTTGCATTACTACAAAAATGCTTACATTTTGCCGTTGCAAGTTGCACAACAGAATAATTAGTTTGACTCTAGGAATTTTACCACACTTTGTATTTGACCTAATTGTCCCTCGGGGGCAGACAGACTCTGCCGCCTCGAAAAACATGAAGAAAGTAGGATTGCTCATTTTGTTATTCGACGTGACGACACAGTACTTTCTATATGACAAATAACTTCCACTCAGTGTGATCAGCATGTCTAGAGAGAAAGCTGCAACAGAGAATAAACAACCCAACGCTAAAGAAGTGAGAAAGGTCAGGACTGACGGAGAAAGATATGATATGAATATGAGCTCAGTGGATTATTTGACTTTTCTAACTGGTATAAGTGCAAAGCAAAGAAAAATAACCTCTAACTCAAGAGATTTTGGTTTGGACATTGTTGATTTTTGGGAATAGAACTTTGAGGAAGGCCAAAATAAATATTTATGTCAAAGAACGAATTGTGAGATTGTGGTTTGAAAGTTTGGATTTCTTGAGGGTGAAGACAGAATGCAAACACAAAGAAATGTTTCCTATTCTGACTTCGTCTGGGATGAAAAAGTGGACCAGAAACTACGTGGGTGTCAGTCAATCTAAAGTCCTTCTGACAAGGAGAAGTACTTTTGTGAACTGTTGTGTGTTTGCACTGGAGGTGACAGGGAAGTAAAAATGTGTCGGCTGTGTTTTCAGTTTGAGGGTGGTACTGCTTTTTATTATTTATGTGTTAGCACAGAGTGGCAGCGAGAGTTTTCACTGTCCACTGGCTCACATGTAAAGAGAAGCTGTTAGAGACCACAAGCATATTAGCTCTTTACAACAAGTAAAGAAAGTCTATTCTTTAAAAGAATTATACATTTATCACATAAAAAAACATATTGCTGTGCAGGTAACAAGCAGAAACTCTTGGATAAATAACAGGAGCGCGTCTAATTGCCTGTGTGTTGCCCTCAGTTTTTAAACTGGTCAGTGCAGTTGAGCATTTGAAGACATTGGCTACACAACAGACGACAATTTGTCTCTGTCTCTGTTGATCTTGTTTTCTCATGGTGACAGGAGCTCATGAGAACCGGGTCCCGGAGCCGTCACAGGATGCTCGGTCGAAGTGAGAGCTCTTTGAAAACCATCAGCACGCATTAGATTCTGGAAAAGACATGAACCTTTACTGAACAACCCTGTACCACAGTTTCCTGTGTGTGTGTGTGTGTGTGTGTGTGCGCGCCAGAAGTTAACACTTCTCATAGGAAGTAGTCACTCTTGTGTGGTTGTGAAGGGTATGTGTGTGTGTGTTGTTATCATTGTTATTGTTCTGATGTGTGAAGTTTGCATCATCAGCTTGTTCAACACAAGAGACATTTGAACAAACATCTGTTGGTTGGTCTCTTCATCCAGATTCAAGCAGGGAACAAATATCTGTCGCTCTTATTTGTGTTTGACCAGTGAAGGTGAGCTCCTGGATGTGTATTACATTAACACATCTGTGGAAAGAGCACTGAAGATATCCCCTGAAAAAGGGTTGTGCCGATTGGGTCACAATTACTCCTCGTCTTTAGTGAGTCCTCCTAAGAACAGTTCTACAAGTTCTCCAGGTTCCCAACTTTTCAGAATAAAAGTTCTGGAATCCAGCTGGATAGAAAGCATTACAGCAAACATTGTGCCTCTACGCTGAAGAACAAAAGAGGAAGTGATTCTATCGATGTTGTTTTCATGGTGGAGATCAGCAGCTGGGACTCCCATGAATGCCCCCCCCCCCCTCCATTAACTATACAAGCTGATTAAATGACGGGTTCTCCAGGTTTGTGTTCCACAGACGTGTGTGTCTGTGGAATTAGTGGGTAGACTGGTAGACTATGGCTACAAGGGGAAACTTGAACAATCATTTGTTGTTTTGTCTCATCACCCAGATTATTCAGACAGAGTCATTTCTCAGTCGTTTGACCTTCACTGATCGTCATCAGATCGTCATCAGAAAAATCAGACCTCGTTATTTTGTCACTTTCACACGGATCTGAATTGCGTAAACACCCCTGTTCTAAGAGCACCAACGATATTCCTAGAAAACGTTTGGCTGAGTAAGCAGGTCAGCGTGTGATGAGCAGCTTTAGAGACATTAAACTAATCTGCAGCCATGAAGGTGTTTGCTTGTTGCTGTGATGAAAGTGAGCGTGTAGGTGTGTTGATGCTTCCTCAGGCGTCATTCTGCAGGGGCTGGAGCTGGTGCACGACAACTTAGTCAAAGCTGGAGGCGAGAATGAAAAGAAAGATTCCTCTCCCCACAGCAGAATCACATCGATAGAGTCATGTGATTAGAAGACGCTATGGAGGCGGGAGTTTGACTGGGGGACAGTGAGGCTCCTCCATGTTTAGAGCCATTCCACTGCCGTCGTCCCTAAGCACAAGAAACAAATATCAGTGTCCAGACCGAGTAAAGTGCTCACAGTCCTGGTTTAACACAAGCCTGTTTGAGATGAGTAGGCCTCTCCCTGATCGGAAGCAGAAGGGCCTTTCCAACTTTCACTTCACTTTTTAATGCGGTTGATTACATCGCTGGAAAATGTGAAATCCAGTGTGTTTTTGAGTTCGACCCAAACCAGTGAAGACTAAAGGTGTCTCCGGCCTTGTCTGTCCTGTGTGGTGCACACATCCGTGCTCACAATCTACTGCTGCTGATCCAAATCCTGGCCTGAAACTCACATTTTTATTGATTATCAGGCTGATAAACGATTGAAAATAGTGTGAGGCTGATTCCAGACTCCAAATTAATATACTAATTTTGTGCGGGTTGCACCAAACTTTTCATTTTTAAGATGTTTTAAAGTCCTGAATGAAACAGAATGGTCTTTTTTTAACCAGAGTCACACCCTTGAAATGTTCTCCCTGATTCAAACGAGCGTTATGGTTACAGGCTACGACGCATTAGGAGGAAGAACATTGGTTCATGCTCCAAGTATCTGATCACACCTTATACATATGCCTGATTTTCACTGACGTCCATGAAATGTTATCCTTCCGTCTGTTGCTCGTCCAGTTAAACCTCATTCCTTCGGTGATCCGGCACATGAAAGTTCTTCCCGTAAAAACTCTTTCCTCCTCAGCAGGGGCTTGGTTTTTCGATCACTTCTAAAATCTCCATGATTTTTTTGATTTTTTTACCGAACCCCAGTTTGCCCCTGAGAGCTGTGCATGTGTGATTGATCTGTGATGGAGCACACACATGATGCACTGTATGTGTGTGAATGGGTGAATGGCAAATCTGTATTGTGCTTTGAGTGTTGATCAACTACTGGGACTAGAAAAGCACAATGTTGAAACCATTCACCACAACCACAACGCCCAAACATTAATGAGAAAACAGGTCCTTATATAACTGTGTCACTTCCTTCTTTGTTCATTTATCATCTCTTTGTCACCATTGTGTTTTTGTCACTTGAGTTATGTGTGTGTGTTTGTGTGTCCATAGATTAAATACACAACCAACCCCACTGTCATGGCCAGAGTTATCTCCACCTGCCTCAGGGAGGAGCGTCGTATCCTCTCCAGCGCTTGCATGCAGGAACAGGTTTGTCACAGCGTCTCCCTCAGAGGGAAAGTCCCTGCTGCTGGTAAACCAGTCCTGCTACCAGGAAGACACATGTGCTAAATACTTTACACCCACACGTTCCCAGTCACCTCACTCAATTCCCAACAAACTGCTTGGAGTGGAAAATTACTTAAGGTAATTAAAGGGCTGCACGCACAATAGAATACAGTGGAAGTAAATGATGAGCTCTTCTTCATACACAAAATATGAAACATACCTCCATACGTCTCCTGTGGTGTCATCCAAGCCTCGACTTTCAAATTCGACTCGAGGTCATTTACGTTATTTATGTTTTTATCCTAAATGTCGCCTGTGATCCACACTGGGACCCGGCTCCAGAGACAGAGGACATTTAGGATAGAAACACGGTATAAAAGACGGTGTTTACGTTGGAAGATGTGGTCACCTGTTACTTCAACTGTAGTGGAAGTGTTTTGTGGACTCAGACACTTCACACACCACCTCCATCATAGACTAGGGGTGAGGAGATAGTGAGTGAATTTAAATGTTGGGGTGAACTATCCCTTTATCATTACAGCGTTTGCATTTATCTAGCAGCTCCACTGAACCACTACATGGCTGAAGCCTGCAGCATGTTTAGTCAACATCCTGAAAATGCACTGCCAGTGTAGCGTTTGTGTCTTATTTTGAAATCAATCAATTTCATTTTGTATTTTATGTTTAAAACAACTGGAGTCCCCTGAAGTTTTGTACTATTCTTTATCCAAGCATTACATAATGAAGCTTGGATGACTGGTGTTGATCTGGTGTTTGACCTTTATGTTTAAAAACCTTATTTATAAATTAATATGTGAATTCCTGAACAGGGTCCTCTGGAGAAGTCCTTACAGAACTCGGTGGCCTTTGAGAGACAGACGAACCTGGACAACCGAGTCGGGATCATCCGGGGCAGCGTGCAGGTAACGGAGACACAACATAACCCCAAACAGAGATATTATATTTTGTTCTAAGCCTGGAAATAAAATAACTGTGTGTGTCTTTGTCTAGATGATGGACCAGGCTGTGAAACACATTGAGGACATACAGGACGACTTCGACTTCCGGTACAAGACTCTCCAGTCTCGGGGTGAGGCCTCTTTTAAGAAGGGCAGATAAACTGTGGAAAGAAGCTGGATGCTAAATTTAAAACTGTGTTATTTCCTACTTGTGTGAACAAAAATATCTGCACAGTCTCAATGGGCTCTTAACTATATATTTGTGGTTTTGTGTGTGTGTGTCAGAATCGTCAGATAGAAACTCTGAAGCGATGAAACTGGAAGTGATGAGACTGCAGGAAATGCTCAACAGGCTCGACTTTAAAAGGAAGGTGAGCATTCGTATTATCCTGCAGAGGTCTGGACTGTGAGGGCCAGGACTCACACAATGCCTCCAAACATAGAAGCACAAACACAGACCCACAACATGACGTGATTTACTCTCCACAACCCCCCCCGTTAGGAGATCGTGTCTAAGATGGACGTGGTGGTCAAGGAGATCGATGACCTGATGACCTCTCAGCTCAACCCGGAGCTGCAGGACTGGAAGCGCAGGCAGCAGGTGGCCGCCATCGGGGGTCCGCTGCTCACCAGCCTGGACCAGCTGCAGAGCTGGTAATGAGCGTCCCGGAGTGACCTGGAGTCTCAACCTTCATCTGCACCTCTTTCTGCTGTGTGTCAAACTCGTATGTAGACGAACATGAACAGAACATGTGGATATACGTTGAGTATCGTCTTCTAATCAAACCAAATAATTGAACCACTGAGGGGCGACCATGAAGAGCCTGTAGGACATGTGTATTCATTATTGACCGTTCACTGCATAACTCAGTACAGTGAGCCATTTATTAATGTTTACAGTCGGTTCATATCGACCTCAGCTCAGGAAGATCAGAGTCCATATTCATCACAGCCAAGTTTCCACGAAACTCTCACATGATGTCACTCAAATACCTGCAGCTCATCACGTGGAGCTCACCGATGGATTTCCCTCTGCTCATACTCCACCCGGTGTTCAAAGTACAACACTGCAGAACAGAATATGACAAACAACCACAGCCGGTGTAACAGAGACGCTAAAAACTGGGTCAAGCTCGGCTCTGACGAGTGTTTCCTCCTTTCATGACCCCTCTCTCTCTCCCGTCCCTCCTCAGGTTGTCTCTGACGGCCCAGAGTCTCTTCCATGTCAAGCGTCAGCTGGACAAACTGGGGGAGCTGGTCGTGAAGGTCACGTACGAGAGCGACCCCATCCCGCTGCAGAAGCCTCAGCTGGAGGAGCGAGTGAAATACCTCCTCTATCACCTCATCAAGAGGTACTGAGAACGCCACGCAGCACGAACCAATGACACACAACCTCAGTAGGAACTAGGAACGATGCTTTCTGACCGGGAGCGTGTCGGTTTCACAACTTCATATCTGTGCGGTCCTGTGTTCCTGCACATTGCACACAAAGAGATGAGAACACAAACATGTGTAGAGAGGACACAACCTCCTCCTTCACCTGCAGCAGAGAAAGTGGCAGAACAAAGAAGATGACAAACACAAACCCCCGCGGTGTAAACACCCTGTCGCAGGCATGAGTGACACAAACACAATGACACGTGATTTCAAATGAGGTGCGCTTGTTTGTTCTCAGCTCCTTCGTGGTGGAGAAGCAGCCGTGCATGCCCACACATCCACAGAAACCCCTCATCATCAAGACGGGGGTGCAGTTCACCACCAAAGTCAGGTACAATCATGTGTTGTTGTTGTGTTGTTCCTGTTTACAACTCATAACCCAGGACTCCTCGGGGATATTTCATGGATCTATAGGAGACTGATTTCTTTAAATGTGTATTTTGGTGTAGGCTACTGTGGCCATTCTAGGTTAAATCATATTTTGTATGTGTTATCTGATTATTTGTTATTACCTGGTGACAGATGTGTTGTGTTGTTGAATGAGAACTCAGTGAAACATGTGTTCTCTTCCTGATTTCTCTCAGACTCCTGGTGAAACTCCCAGAAGTGGATTATCAGCTGAAAGTGAAAACCATATTTGACAAGTAAGATTAGTCTCAACATGAAAGTTTCAACATGCATAAGTGTATATAACCCTGAGTGGTTATGTGTGTATATATGCATCTATATGTATTGTAAAAATCATTTGTCTCTCAGCAATAATCTTTTTAATTGTTTCTTTTGTGCGTTTGTGTTTCCAGGGACCTCCCCCCCGGCAGAGTGTGAGTACACACAACCTCAAACCGGGACGTACTGATGATGTTTAATTTTAGCACAGAAAGAAGAAGTGAAACAAGATTTCAGTTTTTAAGACGAGAGGCAAACCCTGTACTACACAAGTGCAGTGAGTTGTGAGTCTGTTCTGAAGAAAGAACCACACACATAGGGTTGGGGGGGGGGGAAGCTGCCACTTTTGTGGAGGAGGAAATGTTTGGTTCAGTGGTCGACTGTGAGGATGACGTTGGTCGAAGGGGTTTCGTAATTTCTCAAGAAACAACTCAGACGAGCACCTCTCAAGAAATTCTCTTTTATTCTTTTAATATTTTGACATTTTTCTCATTAAATAACAACTTAATTCTCCATCATTATATCATTATTCTATCAAATTCACACGTTTTTTCTTTTTTCTTGAATAACTGAATATCAACCTTTGTGGCTTCTTTAATTACTTTAAAGTTATTGGATATTTTCGTGACTTTTCCCGACCTCACCCATAGATCTCATAGATTTTACAGTAATCAGATGTTGTCACATTCCTGATTTTAGCAGCTACTCTTCAATTGAGTTGTATTTTTATTTACATGTTTAATGCCAAATCACAAGACCTTATCTCGAGACACTTTTCACTCAACGGTCGAGTGGAGACCTGACAATGAGGAATGGCTTTGTGACTGTGACAGAAAAGTTTCAACAGGAAGAAACCTCCAATAGAACCACACTCATTTTGTGGAATGTGTGTGTGTGTGTGTGTGTATCTGTGTGTGTGTGTGTCTTCAATAAATCAGTTCAACCTGCTGCACTTGTGTTAAATCTTTGCTTTCGTGCTTTACCCCCTTTACTTCTCAGAAGTCGGCAGTTTTTCATCCTGACCAATAACACTAAAGTTATGGATATTGAGGACTACTCCAATGGCTGCCTCTCTGTCGACTTCAGACACCTGGTAAGACAATCACTGTTTGATTGTGTTCATGCGTTTGTGTTATTTATTACACCTGGGAAGAGCAATAGCCATCATATGGTATCAGTGTAATAAATCCAAACAGTAGAATTAATCAATTTTCACATAAACTTGCAATAAATACTTAGTCGATGGTGATTCGTTGTATTGAAGCCACTTGATGTTGAGTTTGTATCTTTCAGCAGTTAAAAGAGAAGAAATATATCAATGGCACAAAGGGGAGCGAGGTAAGAAATGCAGTGTTGTGTGTTACGTTCAGTTTCATTGTGTTTTCTGAATAGAAATAAAACAGTGAGCTCCATCATCTTCATGATCCTAATGCCGTGTTGTGGGGGTGTTTCCCAGGGTCTGCTCTCGGTGACAGAAGAACTTCACTCTCTGAGTTTCGAGGCTTGCTTCACGGTGCAGGGCCTCACCATCGACCTGGAGGTCAGTGTTGATTATTTTTTTATTTGGCGCTTGCTGTTGTTGCAGCAACTTGCTTATTGTGTTTGTGAACTCCACTGTTTCAGACGTGCTCCCTGCCGCTGGTGGTCATCTCCAATGTGAGCCAGCTGCCCGGAGGCTGGGCCTCGGTCATGTGGTACAACCTGCTGACGCACGAGCCGCGGGTGAGCCCACACATTCTGACGCATATTTTCAAATGTCCATTGAAAAAGTGGAAACCAGTTGCCAGTTTACGGCACAGGTACATCTAGATAAAGCTAAATGAGAACAACAGCTTGTGGCGTTGATTCAACTTTATGGTTTTGTGGTGAACGTTTGTGGTACAGTTGAATTTTGTTGCGTTATTACTTTGAGATGTGAACCTTCCTCTTCCCGTCTCCTTTCTATCCATTCACAGAACTTGGCGTTCTTTGGAAACCCGCCTCGGGCCAGCTGGAGCCAGCTCTCTGAGGTCCTGAGCTGGCAGTTCTCCACCTTTGCAGGTCGCGGCCTCAACAAGGAGCAGCTCAACATGCTTGGAGAAAAGCTTCTTGGTAGGTTCACCCTTGAGCTTGAGTTTTCTCTGGGTACCACGGCTTCCCGGCACTCCACCTCTACCCTCAAAGGGAAAGCGATGTAGATGATGGATGGATGAGTGGATGTTAGGGATGAGTGGATGAAAAAGGGAGGAAACCTTTGTGAGGTAGCCACTACTCCTACATCACATAGAGAAATAGAACAACACTGCCCCCTAGTGGTCGGGCTTAGGGGTGAATTTGGAAAGGGCCTTTTTGTGTTGTGTACCTTGATGAAGTCACGTAATGTTATTAACATTATCTTTCATGTAGGTCAGCACGTCTCCTGCAATGACTACCACGTGTCCTGGTCAAAGTTCTCCAAGGTAACTTTTGAATCACACAATCCCATGTGGTCTCAAATCAAATGTGGTTCTGCCATCTAGTGGTTAAACGAAAAAATATATAATATCTCTATAACGTGATGTTTTAAATGGCAACGAGTGCTTCTCTCTCTCTCTCTCTCTCTCCTCGTGCGTCTTCAAGGAGAATATCTCAGGAAAGCCGTTCGGTTTCTGGATGTGGTTGGACTCCATCCTCGAGCTCATCAAGAAACACCTGCTGCCAGTTTGGAACGAGAAGTGAGCGGCTGACGATGTCTCCGTCCATCTTAACCACATGTTCTCACAGGATGTTAAAAAACATAGCATAAAGGGCCAGTGGGTCACATTGAGACATTTGTAGACTTCTATCTTTCTCGGTCTGCAGATTCTCAAAGAGACCTTTTTATTTGTTTTCAGCTACATCATGGGTTTCGTGAGTAAAGAGCTGGAGCGTTCCCTGCTGAAGGACAGAGAGCGAGGCACCTTCCTCCTACGCTTCAGTGAGAGCCACCTCGGAGGAATCACCTTCACCTGGGTGGAGCATAGTGACAACGGTGAGCTCTCTTTCAAATCCACCATTTCCACAAACCCTCAGTGTCAATGATCCCCACAAATTAAGAAGTATTGATTATTCCCTGCGATGCTACACCTGGCTAACGATGATAAGTTCTTGCGACAGGAGAAGTGAAGTTCAACTCTGTGGAGCCGTACACCAAGAACCGGCTCAGCGCCCTCCCGTTCGCCGACATCATTCGAGACTACAAGGTGATCTCAGACGGGGTCGTCCCGGAGAACCCTCTCAAGTTCCTCTACCCCGACATCCCCAAGGACGAGGCCTTCGGGCGGCTGTACAACAGTCAGCCCAGCAAAGGCAAGAGAGCACACACCCCCCCATGTCTTCCTCAAGAGATCATGTTTTTCACAGCATGGATCTCTAGTGGCTAACGTTTCTCATGTCATTGTTCAATTTTCAGTCACTCCATACATAACATCGACCCTGATCCCCATCTCTGAATTACGGTGAGTTGATTATTACATATATGGTTGACCTTTATCGTAGTTTTACTGACATTGTGCCGACCCACAGCATTTTGATTTAATATGAGTTTCTCCTGATGGGAGTCAGGCCCCTCACCTGTATGATTCATATTTTTATTCCAGCTCTCACACCAGCACCTCGTCCCCTGCCTGCCAGTCTCCTGAGCCCCCGATGACTCCTGGCGAGTTTAACATGCTCAACGATCAGCTGTGCTTCGACATCGACACGGTATGTTTGCATCACTTTGATTCATAATTCATAAGAGTTATTTTGAAAGTTCACGTTGAGCAAATACTGGAATGTATCAATAAACCCGAGCTGTGTATAATGCGTCTTTCCTTTTTGTTATGTAGACTAATCGTCATCTTCTCCTTTTACTTTGCAGATGAGTTCCCCATACTCAGAGTGAAGCCACATTCCCACTGACCTGAAACCAGTCTCCCATCAACGTTGTGATGATCATGAAAATTAATGTTTTAACTATTGATTAGTTCTATGAGGCTGTCGTTGTATATATGACGATTTAAAATTGTTCAGTTTGACTGCAATGTTGATATTAGCTTGCTTTTTTTTTATTTCTGTATTACTTTGTTGTAATTGTTGCAGTGGAAACTGTGTGGTAGTTACACAATCTTTTGATTTGACCTGCGTTGCAAACACAACTTACTTATCTGTTCCTTGTTACTTCACCTGCCGCCCATCAACCATGAGGAGGAAACGTGAAGACATAAACTTCCCTCAGAAGTCTGTTGAGCTTTGACTTTGGAAGCAGCTGGAATTAAAAATGCCTATGAGTAACTTTTTTATCTGTCAAGAATCACGTGATTCCAGGAGACTGAGGATGGATGACTCAATCAAAACAATGAGGCCACACAAGCTTCCTTGTCAATCCAGTTCCTCAGTTAGATTATAATCTTACTCTGATTGAGATCTAAAAAGTTTAAAAATAGTTTTCAAATGTACTTATTTGTTACAAACATATACTGACATGTTTTTTTTGGGTGTTGTGTTGCACAAAACACTTTTAAACTTTTGAAACATGACAACATGATCCATGGTAATGCATCTTTTAAAATGATCGTGGGAATGTGAATACACCCAACACATTCAAGATTTTTACTATCATATGCACAACAATAACATTAAGCAGTCGCTGGCAGTGAAATGCTTGAGTCTCAGGCTCTCTTCTAGCAATGCTCAAGTAATTACAACATATAAAATAAAATAGAAATTGTATAAAATATAATAAAATAGAATATCAACATTTTTTAAATATAAAATAAAGTATATATATCTAAATATATATATATAAACAGCTGAAGAGAAAATAAAACAACAATAGTGCAATTTGTGCAAATATGTCACGGTGCTGGTTTAGTGGAATTATTGCAGTTCAGAGGAGTTTAAAAGTCTCAAGGCCTGGGGGATGAAACTGTCTCTGAGCCTGGTGGTGCGGTACATTTTTGATTGAAAAAGAGGAAGATTGTGGATAATGTTAATATAAATGTATATACTTGATAGGTACAAGGACTAGCAGAATATTATGGTCATCTTGTTGTTGGTGTTTCCAAATCCAAACACAAACCTGACGAGTGGTTAACAATTTTCTATTTCAAATACAAAATACACTAGACACAATAATTACTGGGCAGGAATAAAAGCACGGTCAAAGACTTGTGTTCTCCAGAATAGCCATAACTTAATTTATCTCACAATCACATCCTAATTAAGCATTAAAGGTTCAGTGTGTAGAGTTTGGAATATTAAATAAGTAGTGAAGTAAGTGTATTTTTATGATTCTGGAGCAGAATGTACATGGTGACTGTTCAGAGGATAGAAAAAAAACAACATGCTATCTAACATAACATATAACATCACATCGTAACATATAACGTAGTCAAGTGAAGCAGTAGTTTACAGGGTGAATGGAATATTAAATTAAATAATATGAATATATGTATTAATATAACATAGTCAAGTCAAAGTCAAATGAAGTAGCAGTTTACACGGTGAAGGAGTGGGTAATATTAAATTAAATTAAATAATATGACTATAAACAGTCTATTCTAGGAAACAACAATTAGTACATTTTAGATAATTACACACTAGTGAAAACACTAGGATTATTATATATTCAGATCCCTTTCACATGACTCTTACACACTGGACCTTTAAAAACACTGATCCTTTCACCCCTGGACATTGAATTTGGGTAATTGTTCAATGTTTTGTATTTGTCTTTTGTTTTACCTCCCTGTACTAAACGATGAAAATGATCTATAAATAAAGAGTTTAAAAAAAACAAAACACTGATCCTTGTTTTTTGTGTGAGTCACTCAGTGAACTGAGGAAGGAGGAAGTGAACAGAGGAGAGGGTGGGGGCAGCAGTGAGCTTGAAACCAGGCTGAGGCACTGTTTCTTGGGAGTCACGTGGTGTGTGCGTGTATGGGTGTGGGGGCAGAGTATAAAAACAGATCAGGAAGAAACACACACAGACACACTGAACACCACACAGGGAGATGATCCACCTCTGATAATCTACAGGGACAAGTACAAGGTAAGAGCTTTATATGTCTGTGTGCTTTGTTGTGTGTGTCTGTTTATTTGTGTGTGGTGTTCAGGCATAAACTTCAAACTTCAGAAATACACGGGGACAAGAAGAATAACTGGCGGTGTGTTACTGGTTGTTACATTACATGTCATTTAGCGACTTACATTTTTAGAACACTCAGCATTTACGAGGGACCATTTTAGGGGTTCAGTATCTTGCCAAGGACTTTTAGGGAAAGAGTGGGATTCGAACCGGCAACTTTCTTTTTGCAGAACACCCGCTCTATCCCCTAAGCCACAAACTCTCATAAATCTTCTGAGGGGAAATTAAGGCAAAGTGTGAGTCTCCATTTTGTGGCAGCATTTGTCCAAAACATGTAGATATAAAATGTAATAAAAGATAGTTATAAATCCACTCGGGTGGAGGCGGAGCTCCCCCTCCTGTTTGACATTGATTTACTTGGCTGATGGGACGATTCCATTCCATTCAATGTTATGGACACTCCCCTCACCTTATTGATATCAGTATCTTCTCATCCAGCACATGCAGAAAGACACAACCCTTGAACTCCTGCAGTTGAACCGCTTTGCTCCGGAGGGCCACATCTTGCACGACCCTGATTTTCCAGGGATGAAGGATGACTTGCTGGTGGGAGAGACGTCCTCTATCACTTCTACAATAAGGTTGAGTTATGATATTGAGAGGATTGACACCAACTTTTTCTTTTGGGCAGGCACACTTCCAAGATGAGACACTGAACCTGGAGAAAATCATCTCTGAATGTTTGCGAGAGGAAAAGAAGAGAATACTGGCTTCCACTTCTCCACAACAGGTAAAAGAGTAGAAACCTCCACCCGGGCCAGACAGTCCCCTGGAACTCAATCAAGCCGATCTATCAGTCCCTTAAAAAGGCCTGATTGTTGTTAAATCAAGATCTGCAAGTTATTCCCTTGGAGAATGTTGAAATTGTTGAAAACCACAAAATCTCACAATGTTTAAGAAATGATAAAAGAACAGGTATACTGTAGACGAGGCTTTGAGTTGTTGTCATTGACGCGGAACACATATATATGAATGAAGGATTTATTATTACTTGTTTACAGCCAAAATGGAATGAAAACCCCCCGAATGATCACTGTAAGCAGATGACTTGATCCCTAGACCCACTGTAAAACACTTTGATAGAAAACACAGAACAATACTCAATGTTTCCTGTTTCTCTGCAGACGATGCTTCTGGAACGAGTGAACGTTTTAGAACGGGCGGCGGAGACGGTGGCAGCTCTCACTGAGGTCCAGCTGCCTGAGTGGAAGCGCCAACACCAGCTGTCCTGCATTGGAAGTCCGGTCGACTCCAGTCTGGACCGCCTCCAGGAGAGGTGAGCCCCCCCCCACACACGACCTTTTCACATTTGATATTTCACATTGACTCGGATACTTTGTGTGTAGCATCTTTCTTTTCCGACCATAACAATTTTCTCAAACGCACTGTGGGATGCAGAGTCATGAAGTCATGGAACCTACATGACTTCAAGAAATGAAACACTTGGGTACAGCATACTTGTGACACTCGATGATGTACTGTACATAAATGTGTAGTATTCTCTTACATGGTTTGCAGTTTTCACTTCTATGGAATTGGATATATCAGTGTTTTATATCATGACAAAGGTAAAATTGAATAACCACTAAATTAATTAAATTGATATATATATCTGTAGTATTGTATGATCATTATTTTTATGTATTTTAATTTTTGATATTTGTAATGTAACGTATGTTTTTAAAAGTTTGATATGTGTATGTATGTTTTAAATGTGGAGTAGAGCTAATGGGGTTCCTTCTAAATAAACAATCAAACAAACAAACAAACACTTCATTGTTGATGACAGACATGTGTTCTCTCTCCGTGTGTGTGCGTGTGTGTGTGTGTGTGTGTGTGTTCTTATGTGCAGGTTCACCGCTGTGGCAAAGGTGCTACTAGAGGTTCACAAGCAGCTGCACAACCACAACCAGCAGAACAAGAGCAGTGATGCCCCCGGCCTCCTGGGAGCACACGAGCAGCTCGCACAGTCACTGCTCACATCACTCCTCACAAAGTGAGACACGGCGTCAGGACACTCGTCTGTATTATAAACACACACACACACACACACACACACACACTTTAAACATTGTTGACATGTGCCGTTGTGCTCTTGTGTTACAGAGCTCTAGTGGTGGAGCAACAACCTCTGATAGTCAAGACTGGAATAAAGTTCTCAGCCACAGTTCGGTGAGGATACACCTGCATATGTTTTATATTTGAATTAAATATTCTCCACCGTGGAGTGATTTCACCAATTGGATTACATTTTTTAAGCTTTATCGTAATGTAGATTTCTAAAGTCACCTCCTGTGAGCTTTAAACATGTTATTGTAATAGATGTGTGCTTTGGTAGTTATTTTTGGTCTTTGCAGCTGAATCTACACACTTGTTACACATCAACTCTGTGTGGAATCAATATCATGAGTCTGCAGTGGTATATTCAGGATTATTTGGGGGTTATTAAGGGGGGGGGATCACTGATTGAAAGAATAATTGTGATTTAAGAACTGATTTTCTTCTCAGGTTCTTGGCAAACCTCCCTGAATTCAAGGACCAGCTCAAAGTCAAAGCTGTGTTTGACAAGTAAGTCAAAGATCCAGTTTAAACTTGAGCTTGTTGTATTGTATTTTCATTTTGAGTGACATGGTTTCTTCGTTTCTCTCGTAAAAAATCAAGGGACGTTGAAGACCTCTTGACCTTCAATGGGTAGGTAGAAGCTAGCGAAGACGCTTATCACTCATAAATACTCTCATTCCTGGAACACTGATTCATTCTCATATGTTTCTCAGGCTCCGTCAGTTTCGTTTCCTCAATGAGGTCAGCAAGGTTTTGGATGTGGACGAAGCTGCTGGAGCCTTGAGGGCAGAATTTTTTGACATGGTAAGAAATATTACACTTTGTATTTATGAACAACACACGTATGATTATTGTACATTGAAATAATTTAGTTTTTTTCCTACATTTTTAGAAAATCAAGGAAATCAATGAAAGCAGAGGAAAACGTAAGGTAAGAGGAGACATTCATATTTATAACTTTAATAAAAGTCACTTTCTTATAGAGGAAATTCCAACATAAAGTACAAAGTGCCTGACATGAAGAAACCAATGAGCTTTCACCGTATTTAAATACTCTGTTTTAAAGTTGCCTTCCAGATTCAAACTATCAACATGTGAAGTACTATTGAAATAAATCCGTGGCTTTTTAATGGTCACGTAGATTTTCCTCAAATGTTTTTAAACAACCTTGGAATATGCTCATTTGAATAAGGTGATATAAGACTCTTCTTCATCTCAGGTGTTTCTCTGTGTGAACTGTGCTGCATCAGTTTGTTTTGTAGTATTTAGACTTTGTTCTCTCTAAGCTTCTCTGCCTACAAATCCTTACAGTGCCAGATTCTTTTACCCTCTGTTAACAATGTGCTGCTCTTCCTTTATCAGAGTCAAGTGGTAGTGACGGAGGAACTCCACATCGTTAAGTTTGTGACCGAGTTGCAGTTCGATGGATTCAGGTTTAACGTCGAGGTGAGTGGACATGAACTTTAAATAACAGTAATGGGAAACGCTGCTCGGGCAGTAAACTGAATGTCCTCCTCTGGTGTGGACCCAGGCCAGCTCGCTGCCGGTGGTGGTCGTCTCCAGCACCAATCAGATGCCTGCTGCCTGGGCCTCGGCCCTGTGGTGCAGTGTGCTGTCCAGCATCGAACCGAGGGTAATGCCACTTCACCTCAACACAGCAAATAACAATATCAGGACGTGTAGCCATAGATATATATATAAGGCTTATATATATATATATATATATATGCGTTTAGCTGCAGCTTAAAAGGTTCAGGAAGTAGAATTCAGTTTCACCTAGTGGTGAAGGGCTGAACACCCCCCCTGTAAAAAACATGTCAGCCTCCGTAGAGAGGACCAGATATAAATATAAAGTATTAAATATGAAGGACTCATTCTGGGGTGAAGAAAACAACAATTTGTATGATTTAGATGAAACACAATTAGGTTTATTTTATGTACAATTTCTGCCAATAGATCCCTTTCACTTAAATCTCACACACTGGACCTTTACCACACATCCATACTGCACCAAACACTCATTATAACGTTTGTTTACTTGTGCACTTTAGTGTTTAGTGTTGTCCTTCATTCATTGAATCCTTTGCAAGAAAACTACGTCTAGTTTCAAATCCTCGCCACAAAAACGGTCAAATCTCTCATTTCGTTCTTCAGAACCTGTTGTTGTTCCTGGAGCCTACCCCCCCGATCGCCTGGCAGCAGCTGGCCCAGGTTCTGAGCTGGCAGTTCTTGTCCTACGGCCAAAGAGGACTCGATGAAAACCAGCTCTCGATGCTACGGGACAGAATTGTGGGTGAGTCTCTGGCGGCCCCCCCTGAACCAAGTCACTGTCCTGTGGGACAAACAGGAGCTCAGCCTCTGTTCATCTGAATCGACTTTTAGATCCAAATTTAATGTACCAGAAGCTTTTGGAGCATGCATGGCTTTCAGAGATTCTCTTCTGGAAATGTTCCTCAAATTTACCAGAGGAGCTGGAAAAATGCAAAATGTCCAAGTAAGACACATTCCAGAATTTTTGGGGATTTGGCCATTTTGAAAGCGACAGACAGTTGGTCCTCCTATTTGAGGTCTTTATGCACGCAGGCATTACTCTGTCAGTGGATATTTCCAATAAAATAATAATTATTTAATTTACTAGATATGATTATTGTGCTCATTCCCTGTAAAGAAACGTCCTTATTAACGTAACTGAGTTTCTCCTCAGATGATCCTCAAGGTCTCGTTCAATGGGGCCAATTCAAGGTGAGAATTAAAAAACAAGATATGCGTTTTTTGACTGTGTGTGTGTGTGTGTGTGTGTGTTTCTTAATATGCTCTTTACATGTTGCCTTTTGCTTTCCTGCTTGTCAGAATGAAAGAAACTGGATCTGGATCTATGGAATCCTGGATTTGATCAAGACACACTTGGCCGGTCTTTGGCGTGACGGGTAACACACATCTTAAAGCATGATGTGAGATTTTGGTTCAGGTCACTTTGCTTCTCAGCTGACGAACCTGTTGTCACTCCGTGCCCGGGCGGGTTTCAGGCGCATCATGGGCTTCGTGAGCAGGAAGAGAACAAATGAGCTGCTGAGGGAAAAGCCGAGCGGGACCTTCCTGCTCCGCTTCAGCGAGAGCAACAAAGAAGGAGCCGTCACGTTCAGCTGGGTGGAGCACACCAACGCTGGTAGGCTTCTGTTTATGGACCTTTTACTCACTTCTTATTGGCAGTTTGTGTCGTGTCCGATTAAAAACAAACATCCAGACATATTTTCAGACGTTTCACATCAGCCCACACATCTGACCTTTGACCTGCACCACTCATTTTTAAATCCTTTTAAATTTCGGTCGTTCATTCTCACTGTAACTGTGTGAAACGGCAAAACACAGTGGAAATTAAACCAGGACATGGACTCTTGATGCACCATATGAACAGAAATCAAGACCCAGGTGCTAGACAGAAATGTTTCCACTCACAGAACGGCACATATAGTCAAGGCAGCAATACCATTTAGGACATGAATTGTGAAATTTGCTTGAGTAGACGCAGAGAAAAGAACCAGAGCTGCTGCTGCTCTACTGACGCTCTACTAACGCCCTGCTCACAAACAAACGTCGGCGAACATAAAAAAACAATGTAAAAGTGATTGTCTGTTTGTTTCCTCATCAGAGACCCATATGCATGCGGTAGCTCCCTACACCAAGGATGATCTGTCCAAAATGTCCATGCCAGACTCTGTTAACCTCTACAATCTGAAAGAGGAGGGGAACACGACCAGGAATCCACTGCTCTATCTTTACCCAGACATCCCCAGAGCCGCCGCCTTTGGACCTGACTGCAGCTCTGGTATCCTCTCCCACTTGAATCTCACCCATACAATCTGAACACGTTATTCCACCAAGTGTCTTCTTCAATGACAAATGGTTTTTGAAAATAATTGGTCTAATTTCTAACCGTCTGTTTGTGGCAGAAATGTTGGTCCCTAAAAAGAAAGACGGATATATCCCGAGAACATTCATCCCCACCTCAATGTAAGTCATCACAGTTATTTGTCCATTCGATTGTGTTTCCTGCTGTACAGAACAAATGCAATGTGTTTTTTACCTGCAGGTTTCCTACACCACCTCCATCCCCGCAGCAGCTCATGGAAGTCGACCCAGACACCAGTGTGAGTTTTCATGCTTCATCACGTGTGCTGGTGGGTGATGGACAGGCCGGGTACAGAGGGGTCATAATGAGACCGATTTTTTCAAAGATGAAATCGGTCAGACTTTCTTTTTTCAGACTTTGACTCTGCAGTTGATGTAAATATTGTTTTTCCTGCAGGCAGAGGAACATGGGCGAGCTCAGGAACTCTTTGATCATCGACTTGATGTTCCTGGATCTCCTGTGTGGTCTCCTCAAGCTCCTCCCTCGACTGAGATCAACTTCTATGATACTTCTTTACACTTCTGAAAAGGGGCGGGCGTCCAGAGGCCAAAAGTTATCGTTGCAACACAATGATTTTACTCAACAATTTCAAGAAGTGGAGCTGTAAATATAGATTTGATTTTACTCGTACAATGACCAAAGTGTGATGTAAGAGCATTTTAATGTTTATATACATACAAAAGTAAATGCTGATGACTTTATTAACTGGGCGGCTTAAAGATCTTGGTTAGTGTATATTTCACCCAATGATCAGTGGTGGCTAATGTATTTTGTATAATGTTGAATATTTGCACCAACTTTCCATTTCTCTCAGGTTTCTGAAGCTGTTGAGCAAAAGATGATGATGTAAAATGATGATGATGTACTGCTAACGTTTATTAAAATAAATATTTGAGCATTTCCATGTTAGAAAAAGACTCGACGATTATATAGAGGGGAAACATTTATTTAAAAAGGTCTGCATATCATTTTACATTTACTGAAATCAGTTCTGTGGTTAACCTGTTGATTGTAATCAGTTGTATAACTGACACACAAACACACACACACACACCATGAATCATAGTGAGCTGCAGCTTCCTGTTAAAATGAAACCCTGTTTTTATCTAGACACATTAACAGCTGATCTAATAAATAGGATTGACTTGACCCCTGACCTCAACAGCAATTCAAATACACACCAGAATTATGAGTGAGAGTCGAGAAGTCGTCTTTCTGAACCAAACCTGTGTGAATGTATTTTAAGAATAAAGGCTACTTTACCTATGTTCTCAGTCAAAACACATTTAATCGTTTTAATTTTAGTGGCGCTAGCTGCACGGCTCTATGCAACCATAGGTCAGTCCTTAAACATCCCAGCTATTAGCAGGTTTGCATGGTCCCCAGAGGATGAATCAGACTCACTAATGTGGACATTTCTGAAAAAAGCATGATTCATAATCACTCTGGCTCTGGAGGTCAGTCAGGGAAATCCCAGTAAGACGGGAGGACTCTCATGTCCTCTCCTGGTTGTGTAATCACGTGTGTCTGTGTGTACTGTCAGAAAAGGAAGTAGTAAATTCTTGGATTGTTGTGAACTGGTTGTGAACTATGTTCTGTCACATGACACCAGCGTCTGAAAGACATTTGAACTGGGAGCGAGGGATTAATCAGTTTACTTCACTTTGATCTATCGTAATCGTGATATCATAAAATTCGCTCAATATTTAAAAAAATACTATTGTTTTCCTTTTAATTTTGATATTTTCAATGTGTTCGATTGTGCTTATGTATGCAATTTGTCACTTATTGTGCAATTACACACATTTGAACATTTACACATAATATGTAGAAAAAATAGAGAAACCACTGTGCCTTTATCTAAAGTGCAACTAATAACACTCTTACATCCAAATTTAATTTTACACAACGTTTTTTTGTGAAACAGATACACTCTGCTCCTAGTGCAAGTGTATCCTACATTCAGAATATAATCTTTGTGACTTCAGATCAGAAGTGAAGCTTCGTACAAGCTGCTGCTCCTCGCAGCCGTCAGGAGAACATCACGTACAAGGAGATCAGACGGGAACACAACTGCAGCAGTCGCCTGACGCCTGGTACTTTTACATCTTCACACAAACAGAGACACGTCATACAATCTAGAGCATCATTTCCAAACACCTCACTGGCTCACAAAACTATATATTACCATTATATAACCAGTATAAAGAGCTTTACTGTAACTAAACTAACAAATGTGTGACAGATTACGTGAGCATTATGCTGTAAACACTGATATTTAGATATTGTATTATTGGTCTCAAGTGAATTGATCAGACGCTCACTCACACAAACAACACACGTCACATCATGACAGAGGTCCCGGCAAGCGAAGCACGACAGGCGAGACACGGCTACAGGTCACCTCACGTTGGCAAAAAGTCTGAGCGCTGGTGAACGAGGTTCCTCCAGAGGAGCAGGGAGGAGGAGGGGGAGCGGCCGGCCTACAGCAAACTGTCCAGGCTCTTCTCCACACTCGACTTGTCATCGGCGCCAGCGGGGGGGCTGTATCGGTCGTAGTTGTCCTTCAGCATGGTCACGACATCGTGGTGGCCGAAGTGCACGGCCTCGTCCATCGGTGTGTTGCCCCATCTGTGCAGAGAAAACCGGGGTTATACATTCAAATGAGATTTGAAGTGATTCATACTGGATTGTATTTAACACTGTTAATTATATACAAGTAGATACAAGACAAACAGTATGTGGAAGAAGACTTTGGCCGGGGATCACTCCAGTCTTTAGTTTTTAATTTCTTTGTACTTTTTTGCCAAAGATCACATTAAACAGGAAAATATGAACGAGTGACCTTTCTACTGGTTTACCCCTGAACCCACTGGTTATGATACAAATGGATGGAACCAGTTTAAAAGCTCTAAAGAACAGTTCATTACCAGACATGATCATCTGTTTCCTCCCTGCTAGGCGTGTAACTGTCCTCTGATGTCAAAACTAATAAAGCTCTAAGATGATATAATTACATAGATTATATACGTCTCAGGTCAAAATGTCGATTTTCACGTGTCCTCATGGAAGGAACACAAAGAAATGCAGCTAAAAAGTTTTTCTAATGGAGCAAAAAACAAAATGATGGATGAGATGAAGATTATATTTCAAACAGGAGCAGAGTGAGGAGAGCGAGTCCAGACTCACCGGTCGATGGGAACTGGGTTCACTTTACAAGCCTCCAGCAGGAAGCGGACCACCTCCGTGTGCCCTGGATGTGGAGCACACGTGGGAAACATGTCATTCTGTTGATATGTCAGTAATACACTGCATCGTGAGGTGGATATTATGATGTTCTGGACATTTGTCTGAGTATATTTGTTTCTGTTTGGAGTGTAAATTTGATTAGTTTGCCCTGGATGAGGTCATTTCTATAGATATCTGAAAAACTCATTATAATATGATTTCACTTATTATATGGCATCAAACGGTGGGAAAATCAATACAAGCTTTAAATAGCTTCTATATAATTTATCATATTATATTATATTATTATTAACTGTGTGAGTGTGAGGCACATTATCGTGAGACGACAGTAATATGAGTGGAGACCACGTTACCTTCAGCTGACGCCACATGGAGGGCCGTCCTCGAGTCGTAGTCCCTCTGCTCCATGTCCATAGCTGACAGTGCAAACCTACACACGCACAGACACACACACACACAAAGACACACACAAATATGCACTTAACATTCCAACAACCATTTTTAATAACATCCTACACAAAAGCCCACCTGATTCATTAACAAATGCCTGAGTGAGTGTGTGAGCTGCTCACCTCCTCAGGGCGGACACGTCTCCAGTGTAGGCCGCGAACAGCAGGTTGATCACAGACTTGACCTGTGGACAGACATGGAGACAGACACACAACATTTGAAGAAGGAGCAGACTCACACCACTAATGTCATTTTATCTTTTCTCATTTCAGGGAGATTTTTGAACTGCCACTGAACATGAGGAAGACAGGTCCCCGCTTCAGGTGGAACTTACCATCGACAAGGAATCAATCAGAAACAGTTTGTGAAGTGTAACAAGGTCGGACGCTGGACACGCACTTCTGGATGAAAGAAGTTTGATTTAGTTTTCAAGGAGTTGGATTAGGGTCCACGACGCTAAATCCCAGAAATCGTGGAAACTGTTGAATATAACGACCTATAAGAAACGTTCCTTATATTCACTCTTCACCTAGCAGCTGTCTTTACGAACCAGGCTCAGTGACATGTAGTGGATCCTCCCACCTTCTCTGTTCAGGGGAATCAGTGTGTGTGAGTTTATATGACAACTACGAGTAACTTAAAAAGATGTTATTCTTAATTCAAAACACGAAAGAAGTGTGCGACATGAATGTGTCTCTGGCGCAGGAGTAAAATATTCCTGCACAACTTTCAGACGCAGGTCGTAAAACCGACTGAGACGTGTTTTGAACTGTGAACACGCTGTTCAACTGGAAAGGTGTGTCTCGTGTGGTTCAACGTGAGGAACCTCGAGAAAACTAAACCCTGAGTGATAGTTCACAAACCTCACAAAAGTGTTTGCTTCAATTAACGTTACTTTAACATACAAGTGTTTAAAGTATAAATATAATGTGGAACTTTCTGTATCGAAACTTCTGAATTAACCAAGAGAGGGACATCGAATAAGACCCTAAACACGGAGGAGCAGTTGTGGTTCAAGAACAGTTGTGAGCACAGAGCAGGAGATGTTCGATACCACTGCTTTATTGGACTTTACACAAAAAGACACCGAGGCAACACATCACTGGCTTGTCTACCTGTCCGTCACAACCAGAAAGAAATGTGAGGAAGACGAGTTCTTATGCTAACAACGTCTTTAGCTCCGGGCAGACCGGACAGTTCATGGGTTGATGAAGACTTCACTCAAAGAATTACAAGGATGTGGACACAAATGAAATCAACACATAGAGAAGTTTGACAATCATCAGTCATGAGCTTGGAACTGTAATGTTTCATCTACTGTAGGTCTGGGAACGGCTTCATATTTAAACTTGTACTGGTTCCAATGTTACACATCTGTTAAATATGTATTTTCTTAATCTCAACAATGGCAAAGTGATCTGGTTTAAAACCTATCTCATATTTGACCGTGACATTAGAGAACCTTACAATTCCAAGGTCACCATATTGCAAAGTGTCTTTAAATGTAAATTCAAATATCAACAAAAACGTATGTCCATGACACAAATCAACAAAGAGAAAAGACACAAATCAAACCAATTTAAAACTGATTACATGGGATCAAGAAGACAAGTAGCAAAATCATAAAAAAAAGAGAAAGAATGAGAAAAAAAACAAAAAAACTGGGAATATTACAAACACAAAATATGATATCATGGAAAATACTCAGCATTTAAAAGCCCGTCTGTGATTGGTTTGATTGCAGAGTAATAATCACATTTACAGGAGCAAATCCAGTGTGACCGATTTCAGACTTCAAGTAATAAAGTTCATTGGCCCTTTTTCTTCTTGACCAAGTAACAGCAGGTTGTCAGTTTGAGAGTTTCAGAGTGGAGCAGATCAGATAAGCCACTCCTGCAAGAAGGTCAAGAGCCTGTAGAACCAGCCCCCCCCCCCACCCACCACTCACAAATTAAGCAGACAACAATGATGTGAAACGCACATTCTAAAATAACACATTCTCAACCCAAATGTCACAATATACACACACTCCTGACTGATTTATAACCACGTGCTGCCACCACATGATATGTCTGCTTTCCCTGTATACATACATATGACATATAACTTATTAAGACTCCTGGTAGTAGATGTGTCTCCTATCATCCAGCTGTATTTGGTAAAAGCAGAATAAAAACCTGGCTATCACGACGCACAGCCAAGGAAGCAGCGTTCTAACCACAGCAGGATAAAAGCCACCGTCAGACATGTTGTCGAATAAATACTTTCCAATATGACACAAATCTCAAGGATTATAACTTTAACGAATAAGGCCACTGTCCTACTCATACTAATGTCAGTGCTTTCTCGAGTCCACTGCAAACCTCAACACAAACAACGAAGTCCCAATACGTGTCCAACAGACCCAACACATCGTGCACGGCAGAAAACACTGTAGGTGGAGGACAGAGGCTTCTTCTGAACACCTACACACAATAACAGAAGTCCATTACCTTAAACAATATGATAATAAATATTGACTTCTGCGACATGACGACATGTCTAAAAGTAACCTGGGGCAGTACAGGCTCCAGCAGCTTAGAGCTCAAGTCAGCCCCTTGACAAACACCACACACACACACACACACACACACAACGACTGTACAGTTTGAACAAGGTCTGAAGAACCCCCCCCCCCCAGAACAGTCTCACCAGAGAGGGACATCTAAGGCATCTGCTGACATGACATTCATGTGCAAGTCTTTCTACTTCCTGGAGGGGACGATATGAATTAGGAAAGTCTGAAGTGTGCATTCAACAAACCTCCTGACCTGAAGCACACAATCATTTGCCTCCGTGCACATTTAGAAGCTCAGAGAATCGTGTCTATCGAGAGAGGTTTTTACAATATATAACTTTATAGGAACACTGAGGACTTTAAAAAGCAGTACTGTATATATTTACCAACATCATACATGAAAGTCTGCGCCTTTGGAGACATAAACATGTTTTATTTACGTCTTATTTAAAAATCATGATTTAAAAAAGGACCTGAAAATCTCTTTTCTCATCCAGCTGTTCTGAAACACATTCACTCTTACATTTACAAAACAACCTATCCTCATGTGTGTGGGGGGGGTGGGGTTTGCTGGAGCCAATCCCAGCTGACGTCGAGCGAGAGGCAAGGAACACCCTTTGGTCGACATATCAATCATGGCTTGTGGTTTTGTTATTCAAACTAAGGCATCCTGATTAAACACAAGCATATTTTGCAAATGCAAACATTCTGTGATGGTTCTGGAATGTGGCCGAGATAAACGCCGCCGTCACCTGCGCCCAGGTGCGGCTGCTACGGCTGTGACGGGAGGTTGAACCAACACCTCGCCCAAAATCACAGCTCCACTCAGTTCTTGTGTTTCCGAGTGTTTTCACACATTATATTCAGAAATGGCAGCCAAACGCACAGACACACTGAAGAGACGCCCAGGTGCTGCAGGCATCCAGAGAGAATCAGGACAATCAAGTCCAACAACAAATCTGCCTGTTATGGTTTCTGTCATCTCAGCTCTCTCTCTCTCTCTCTTTCTCTCTCCTCAGCTTTTTGGTTGAGCAAACCTGTTTTTGCTGGTGTATTGTATCAACACCCAAATAAATAAACAAACTGAAGCCAGAATCAACAACAACAACATAACACACAAGATGCCCGTCCTCATTGTGACTGTGGCAACTTTTGGGTCAACCAATCCCATTAGATAAAAAAAATAAAACATAAATCAATACCTATTGGCTGTAAATAAAAGTGGGAGTGTCCCGTGAGAACTTAACCAATAACCAATAAAAGAGCAGCCTCAGGTCTCATGGCTGCCAAAACCTTGAGGACCAACATTGTCTTCCCATTGGCCGGCGCCCCCGCAGCAGGAAGTATATGTATTTAGACAAAAATTAACCAGATTTAATTTGTTTGATTCTTATGAACTGATTCTAATGATTCAGTTCCCTGAGAACAAGAGACACTTCTAACTCAATCCCTTCAGGATTCAAAGCTGATTTTTCCTCTTATTTAAAATGAGTAACTTAGCTGAGGCCCTGGCGCCCATAGGGTCACATCTAACTGATATATTAACAGGATTCTCCTTTGACCTATAGCGTTCCATAAGTAGTCCAACAAACATTTAAACATTTAAACATTTTGATCATCACCAACAGTACATCGCAATCTGTACACGTGCTTATCACTAGATTGTTAGGCCTGAGAGTGAGCTACAGTAAGCAGTCATTTAAAGAAAGTAGTCTGAATGCATGTATGAATATTATGAGTCTACACATTCAAACACAGTCATATCAACCCTTAACCTATATTTCAAAATAGATTATGTCAGATAAAAACCAGCAATAAAAAAGGGGGTGAGATGAAACACAAGCACAACCTGCACGATGTACATCAGCTCCTACTCACTAAGGCAACGAGCAGGTGGAGGCGACGAGTTCATGTGGAATTCAGAGTAGAATAAACAAACAGTGACTCATCCCATTCTCCCCCCCCCCTCATAAACACAAACAAAAGAAACGTCCCCGTCCATCCACACAGTAACTCCGTCACAAGCAATAAATAATCCTCAATAAAACAATGTAAGTTATTTATAAATATTAAAGGGCCGGGAGAGATGATGGTGATGTTGCTGTGAGAGGGGGGGCGAGGCGGGGGTGTGCGGGACAAGTGGCTCTCCTCTCTGCTTTTGGGTCACTCGCTGACAGTGTCCATTCTATAGACTACAGTGGTGGAGCTGTCCTGGTGCGACTCAGTGGGAGACACCTTTTTCCAAAGAGGGGCTTTCAGAGCGAGCTCCCGTTGGAGGCTCTCGTAATCCAGGGGTCCGAAGGTGTGCTGCTGTTTCAATCGACACGAATAACAAATTAGTCTCAGTCTTCCTGTGTGTGTGTGTGGTATTTGTGTGGTTTGCATAATTTGAAAGATCCGAGCGGGAAAAAACAAACAGTTTTCATCTGCATGGGCCTCAAACTGAGCTGATGCACCAACATGAGAGGTCATAAATCACATTAACTATTTTATAACAATTTGATTTTAAATGTTGCTTCTTATGCCAGCTGCTTAGTGAACAGTATCCCTCCACTTTAAAAAAGCACCCGACAAGAAGGCAATGTTAATTGTGTGTTTGTCTAGAAAAACACCTGCCTGGGGACGTCCACAAGAATTTAAAAGACAGAAGGTTACAAGTTTTGTCCTGTTTTGCTTTTCGTCTGACGCTATGTGTTTTTCTCTTTAGGTTTAATGAGCAGTATCTATAGTATGTAGTTAAATATATGTTCAGCCACAGCTACGCATCAGTGCTCAGCTCCACCCACATTCTTCGAGAAGGTGTGTCGCACTGATCTTTCTGGCAGGAGAAATAGGAGCCGTTCTCCCCCCCCCCCCCCCTTGTTGTGCGTCCTTACCTGCAGGTCACCTCCTTCTCTGCGAGGGTCGTGCTTCTTGGCACAGTGTCTCAGGTTGTCGTAGTTGTGGAAGTTGAAAAGCTCCACAAGGTCCTGGAATGGAAACGATCACAGAAAGGTAAATGCAGTTTTCTTATGGCTGGTGTACAAACACTTATTTCCTTGAAGCCAACTGAATATCAAGTACACGCTGTGATCTGATGTCTTTGCGGTACATACCGTGCAGAACTGTATTCCTCTGACTGAGTTGCCCACTGAGTCCAGTGGAGGCGACCAGCACATAATGCCCATGACGTTGGGCACGACCAGCAGGATTCCCCCTGATACTCCCGACTTGGCAGGCAGACCGACCTGCAGCAGGGAAAACGGACGTGTTACATAACAGGAGAGCAGGTGTGTGTATCTGCAGGATCAGCACGACAACAATATGGTGCTGATGACCCCCGACCCCCCCCTATGTAAGCTGTGTTTTAGACCTACACCATGATACATGATCGGTTCATCTAAATATGCTGTAGATCCTGTCTCTGATGTTTGTGGTTGTCGAGGTTAACCACAAACTATATGATATGATAATATCAATAAATATCTCTGTATAATCTCCATCAATTTATCAAACTTCCATTATATAGCTATAACATGTTTATACATTGTGCAAGTTCAGTAAGGACGTATATAACACATAAATGGTTTTAATGATCTACGTAGGTTTGTAAAATGAGGACAGACACACAGACAGACAGACAGACAGAGAACTCGATCAGCTGTTGTTTGCCGTCTTGTGCAATTGTTCCTACTCACATGGAATGCAAACTGCCCAGAGAAGTCGTACATGCCGCAGGAGTGCATCAGACTCAGGGTGTTCCTCACGGCCTCGGGGCTCAGGACACGCTCCCCTGTGATTGGGCAGATGCCACCGTTTGCCAGCGTGGCTGCCATGACGCTGGCGCTCTCACAGGTCACCTCAATGGAGCACAGCTGGGGGTTCACACAAAGGACAGTGCACGTCAGTACTGCCCGTTTGATGGTGGAGGTATATATATATATACACACACACAGAATATTCTGCCATGAAAACTGATTCTATGAAAGTAGTAATAGTGATCCACTCACTTGGAAGTACAGGTCCAGCACAGTGGTCATGTCTACTCCCTCTGGGAAACACTGCAGAGGAAACACAACAGTTACAAACATTAAGTTATTAGTTATGAATGAGGCTGTATTCATGCAGTAATGACTTGGAAACCTTAGAGAGGTAGGAATTCAATCTGAAATTCTCCTCTGCCCTCAAACTAATCTGAAAGTGTCATCTTAACTAATGAACTGCTCCGTGTGGGTAATTCCATTTAATGTTTTAATAGCAGTTTCATTTTGTTTTGCTCTTCAGCTGTTTGTGGCAGAGAAATACTCCAGGGTCGAACCTTTTTTTCTTTCAGGTAGTATCCAATGGCGAAGTTCCTGTCACCTGACTCACGCTCAGACTGGAATCTGCCACAGAGAGAGAGAGAGCAGAGCACACCCATTACACAGAGGAAGAGTTAATACCGCCAGGCTGTGTGTGTGTGTGTGGGTGTGTTTGCACTTGTGTGTTGGAATTCCATCACCCCCTTCCCTCATGTGTACAGTACGAGAGCTTGTGATATCATGTGATGTAACACGACTCTAACACGAGGCTGGTCTTTTCCAAGAAACATTGTTAGAACAAGTTGTCATCATAAATCATGCAGATCCACGTGAACCCTTGCAGCACAGATGTTTAAGTCCTTTGCAAACAAAACACAACTCCTGCTATGAGCCTCGTTCAACAGTAATGAGTGGAAAACTGTTTTTAAGAACAGGAATAGATATCCTGTTTGATCTCTAGCTTCTGCTGCTGAGGTTAGGAGTCAAATACTAGCTGGTGTTCGTGTGTGTAAATGTAGAAATATGGAATCTATAAACAGACGGCGTAATAGAGGCTTAGGAAACATCAACAACAAGTTAAACTGCTCTCTGTTCTAGGCTCAACACACATTGTCACATTTCACAATTTGTGCCTGGAGCCTGTGCTTGACTGACAGCTCCATCACTCTCACCTGTCTCTGGTGAACAACAAGCCTCTTTATCCTATTCTAACTGGTTCATGAATTTGGTGACTGCATATAATTCCATTTCATGATCGACGTGGATTAAGGACAAGGCATGTCTCTTTTGTTTAGGCTGTATGACAAGGCTAGTGTTCGGGAGCACATTAATGAGATTACAGTGCATAAGGTTTTCTGCTCTTCTCTATGTGATCTGCTTCTGAGTGAAAGAAGGGACATTTAAACTTAAAAACTCACGTGGCATTGCTGAAGCCCACATATTCATTTCCTGCCATCTTTTTCAGAAAGTTCATGACCTGGAGAGAAAGAAGTGGGAGAGTTAGGACAAGATGATGAACAGGGGCTCATAGTAAGAAGGAAAACTGTTAGAGGAGTTGTAAAATTGTAATCTATGATAGCAGTGAACCCATTCCATACTCGTACTAAAAGTAAACAATACACACTTTAGATTTTCTTTAGAAACGATGACTGCAGCATGAGACCATGTCGCTGGCTGCTTTGCTCAATTGACTAATTAACGTTTTTATTTTCTTGTGTGAACCGTTTCACACTCATTTTTGTTTTACCGTTTTGATTGCATCATCCAGGCACTTAATAACTGTCAGAGTGAACGTATTTGGACACTCATAATAGAGAGCGTGACCTTTGAGAGAGACAAATTAGAGTACAGCAAGTGTTACCAATGGTGCTGACAAATAATATTTATAATGAGTATAATCAGTTTTCCTGTGTGAACAATGTGTGTTTGATTTAGGACCGTGCCAGGGCGAAGGAACTTTGACCCTTAACGGCAAAAGTTTGGAAAAGAAAACAATAGAGCTTTAGTCAGCAAAGGTACATAATGCATTTATCATGAATATTTATATATACTTATATTACTGGTCCCTTTCACAAAGCAAATTACTTCCAACTTCAGTGTTTACACACTTCGTGTACTTACATAGTCAAACTTTTCTGCGTTGCCTTCACTTTGCTGAGGACAGAACAGAAGAGTACACAGTTAGCTTCATCTGGAAACGCTCCAGAGGACAAGCACAGCATCACAAAGGTTACACTAGAATGAGAACACTACTGCTGACACATTAAAACTACAGAATTAGAAGATGTGAATATTACGGATAAAATCATGAGCTTAGCCAAGGAATTATACAGGTAGATAAATATTAATAAGATTGGCTTGCAAATAGGTTATAAGAGGGACGTCTTTTGGAGTGAAAGAGGAGTTTAGTAATGTCGTGAATTACCAGATTAGCCAGTTAAGGAAAAACATGTCTGACCATTACATCTCACTGATTCCAGTAATCAGTTTCACGATGGTTTCATATGTAAGAGTGAAAATTCAAATGCACCTATCGACATGTGTGTGTTTATTTATAGTGTGACTGTGAATAGATGCAGGTGTGCGTGTGTATGTGTGTTTCAGGATATACATCAACTTTAGGTCAACACGAGTCTGTTGGCCAAAACAATGGTGCAGAAGGAGGAGAGGGAGGAAGGGTCTTCCTCTGAAAGTACGACTCACAGCTTGTAGCTCAGTGTATTTTAAATTAAGTCACAAGCCAGATGCAGCATATGTGCAATGTGTTTTGCATTTTATTTAACTTTTAAATCTTGTATATATTTTAGTTTTTTTTAATATATATTATATATATATATTCTTATGTTCATTGTATGCACCTTTACACCAAAGAAAATTCCAGGTAGGTGTAAACCTACTTGGCAATAAATAAATTCTGATTCTGATATCCCACAAAGAAAAACACAGCAACAGAAAAATGGACACGCATGCACATTTTGAGTTCTATATCATTTGACACTAGTTAAAAAAAAAAAATACTGAACTATTCATGTTGTGGATGATTTTTTAACTTTACATTAGAAAAAAGGGGCTAATGCTTCATGTGTTACTGACGCACATTTCAAGTTGTACACTTTACTGTGCAGAAGAAAACAAAAACAGGCGACACTGATGGAGGTGTTAAAGAGTCACTAGAATGGGGTTTCTACAGAGCTGATTGGAGGAGAAAGAGAGAAGGGGTAGGTTCAGGGGGGGTCGGGGGACGGGGGGAATGCGAAGAGATAGATATGGAAAAGGAAGAAAAAATTACCAACGTCATTTGACCTGCAGCAGCAGTCATTATTTCCCACAGTTCCTAAGTCTGGAAAATATGCAACAACATACAAGAACAGCATGTAGCCTTCAAGCACCATGTAACAACAGTTTGGGGCAACCATCCCATTCCCATCCAGGTCAACATGGGGCAACCTGACCAATAGCTTCACATTTGTGCTTCAATAATGAAAAAAAAAATCAATAATAATAATAACACATTGACACACTATACACAGTGATGAGCGGATGTGGACACAGTAACACATCTTATAATCTGTTCTGGGTGCTATCATGCTGCTCAAATTGTACAATCTGCATCATATGTTATACAAAAGCGTGTCTAGAATAGGAACTAAGAGTGGAGGAGCTAGGAAGTAACATTAATGTTGAGTAGTAAGAGTGTTAGGAATGTTTAGTGACTTTTCTTTGGCCTGAAATATCTGGATGTTCAGCTGCTTAATGCTCGACTGTGTCCTCAGTTGGTCACTAACTTGGTCTTGCTGCTGTTTAGTGCTGTAGCGTATGAAGGTTTTTTGGTGCAGGATGAAAAGGTAGTTGACCAGAATCAAGGAAGTGAAGTACAACAGTGAAGATGGGGGCAGAAGATCCTAAATGTGCTTAAAGCAACACTAAATCGTTATGTAGATCTGAGGGAAGCTGCATTGGTCACATGACGCTATGATGCAACCTTTAACAGTACATCAAAATGAAACTTTGGATGTGGTATAAATAAATGGTATTTTCTTGAGAAGCTAATTTATTAACTCATCTCTGTGATCACTTTTTTGAAGTATGTAATTCACAATAATTCACTCTTAATGTCCTTCCTCATTTGTTTGACAACTGGCCGATCAGCTGTGACACCTGGACGGAGGATTTTGTAATTTCTGATTTCTCAAAGTTGAGCAGTTTTGTGATGAGAGCTACAAGAATACTCGGAGTCGAGGCCCAATGTTTCCTCAAGCTGACTTTTCTCCATTATAGTGCGTATTTATGCTACAGCACTTAGAATACAAAGAGTAATAATTCTCCTTTTATGTCCCAACAAGTATTAAAAGTGGACAACTGTTTGTGTCTGACTGCCTGCGGGGACAAGAGGGACTGTTGGACACAGTATTTTCTTCCTGTCAAGTCCCTGAGTGCATTGATACGACCAATATATGTTTAGTGAGACACTACAAGAGAAAAGGGGCTTCACAAGGTTATTAGTCTTCAATGGATTATTCATTAATCTCTTGCTCCACCAGAATAGATTCTGCAGCATTGCAGAAACTGAACTTATAGCTGTTCGGTTAAAAATTAACTTTGGTGAAAGCAACTTCGGAAACAACCGTGTTGTCATCTTTGTTTTAGATGAAGAACGATTTACTCAGCTGACTCCTCGTTGGAATTTAGAGAACAACCTCCATTTACTAATTCAACTGTCTCAAAGAATTTGAATTTCCCTGTCCACAGAAACTACTTGGTAAAGACTCAACTCAGGTTAAATAAGCTTGTGTTTGCAAAGTATTGATGCATAAAAAGCACCAAAAAAATGGTTTAAAAATGAAAATGATTTCAGCAAAACATGAAAACTGAAAACACACAGGTCCCACATCCAGAGACTTGTATCAGAGCTGATCTGTGTACAATCTAATATGTACAAGGCATTCAAAGTCTAACTACTCTGAATATTTCCTCTCTAAATATTGCATAGTCTTATGCCAATTGAAAATTAATAATCATACCTCCAAGCTTTGATTATTATTTCTTTCGTCAAACTATGGAGTTCAAAATGCTCCAGAAAGGTCACCTCCAGAGAAAAAGCTGGAGTCAAAACCCAGTCCATGAATTTAACGATTTTGCAGCACTTAACAGAAAATGTGTCGGTAATTTGTTCTTTAAAAAAGTAAGAAGAAGCTTATTTGAGGTAATAAATAAAAAGCTGTGAGGGAACCGAGCTGTCACAGAGTACCGGTGTTTACACACAGCTCTTGTGCGTGTGTGCATGTGTGTGTGAGTGCAAATAATTCACTGCTAGCGTTGGTTAAAGTACGTGAGGAGATCGAGTGTTACGATTTTGTTCTGTCTTCACACTGAGTTACCAAAAAGAAGTCCAAACTGCTGCCGGTGTGCGTGCACCTGCATTCGACTGGCTCCCTGTGCGGGTTATTTTCAGCAGGGTCAGTGACAATGTGCGCACTTCTCAGGATAAGTACCCTTCAGGAAGGATTAGCACAAGTCTTAATCACCACAACAAGACACATGGGCAGCGGACTCAGGTTGTGACCTGGAAATACTTCGATCGAAGTCAAGAGTCATAAATATCTGGAAACACTAAAAAATAAAAAAAAGAGTCTATTGAAGCTGTGACCTCAAAATAACAGCGCAGATTTTTGACAGTGGTTTGGACAGGATGTTAAATCAGGAAAATCCTTTAGGAGGTTTCATTCCATTGAAACAAATTGAAGCCTTATCTACTACCAATATTTACAGTGTTAACCTTAATTCTATCTTCACAGTAAAACAGCTCATTGATACCCACCATTCCAGGTATTGAAGACACACAAATGACACACACACACACATACACTGGAAATGAATAACACACACTAAGGGAGACAGAGTGGTGTTGCTTTTACCTTTATCAGTGAAGTACAAACGATAGCTCCGGCATTCACCATGGGGTTGTGAGGCTTATCTGCAGAACAAGAGGTCGGGTTAACACTCTGTGCAGGAGCAAAGTGTCAATGTTGAGTTTCCTTTTTATGTCTATACGCAGATCAAACAGCAACAATCAAATACACACATTGACTCGAGATATGATAGATTATATCCCAATAATGCAACTTGAAGCAGTGGTGTTTGCTGTGTATTGAAAACAGATCTGACATTTACAGGGACTCTGTAACAAATCCTGGGGGGGGGTTTAGTCTGGCGTCTCACCTGAAAATGGGGACAAGGTCAAATCTTACATATCAGTTAATAATCAGTCAGTCGTTGCTGTTATGGCCCCTGTGACATGCCCCCCTCCTCCCATGGATAGTTAAACCTTTACATTGCAGCTGCCTCTCATTTCCATAACTGATGCTGGGGGGGGGGCTCACTTTATCTTGAAGCAGCACTTGGCCGACTTAACGACGAGATCCCTCCCTCCTCTCAAGTTCAAGTTCAACTACAACGTCTCCTCTAACAAACCTGGAGCTACTTTGATCCCGATGGTTGCTTCATATCATACCAGAATGTCCCATAAATATATAAATATTACTGCAAGTAATCATATTGCATAATGTGCTGTGCAGCCATGTTCAGGTTAAGCTGACCAAATTTATTTTTACATTGCCGATTAAAAAAAAAAAAAAAAGCTTTCTACTAATCTGACTCACTCCCCTGGCAGCTTGGTCACGGCCGCACAGATTCTCTCTCTCTCTCCTCTCTGATGCCGGAACTAGACCGTGGATGAGCACTATCTGAATGAAGCTTATAGCAATATCCACATTTGTCAGTTACCAACAATGTTATTGTGCAAGAATAGGAACAGCCCTCTGTTGACCAGGCACCGGAAACATTCTGTTATCAAGGTTCATCAGGTCGAAATTTCGAGGGAAACGATGTATGAGCTGATAAAAGTTTTTCCACGGGAAGAAGTAACAATGAAGAAAAGGGAAAGTCGGGCGTCTCACCATCTTCATCCAGGAAGAGCTTGTTGAAGCGCAGGCCGCTGGGCTCCTTCCCGATGAAGCTGTGCACGTACTCTGTGCCGTGGTCATGGACAGCCACAGCGTATTTCAGAGGCTTGACACAGGACTGCATACAGAAAGGGACCTTGGTGTCTCCTACTGTGTGTCTGCAAAAGACAAAAGATAAGTTATCCCCCCCGCAGCCAAAGCAGCTGCAGCGTCTCTGGTTATAAAACTTAGAAGTCAGAGTGAGGACGTATCGAGGAGATTGACATGATGAGTGAGAGGGATGGAGGAGTGTTCATGGAAAACAATCAACTTCAGAGTGCCGGATAACCACACTGTTTGTTCAGTGCCGATCTTATCTTTATGACTTCCTCTGTAGCCCTCACATAACAATTATATAGGGCCCATGGAATTTTACAGCTACGTATCAGAGAACAGGTTGATCCAAACACATGCTGACATCATTACTCTATATATGAGATAAGTGTCTCCTGGAGTTCTGTCGTTATGAGGAAATACAGGACTGTTTACACACCTGCACAGTGGCTAGTGCACTGAGTTTAGGGGAATGATAATTAGTTATTAACTCAGAATTATGTATTGTCTCACCTCTGTCCGTCCACTGTGCAAAGAGAGACTGCCCACAGGTCAGGGCTGAACTTGGCAAGCTGTGGAATGTAGTCTGCGACCTGAAAGAGAGGCGAGGTGGTTGAGAGAGTGTCTGATCAGCATTGGTTTACCGCACACTGCTGACGTCTGCTGAGACTCATGTTTCAGAGGAAAGCTAATACTGAGAGAAAACACAATGAGAAGACTGACAGAGGTCAACTCTTCATCTGAGGGCTAGAAAGGACAAAGCCTCCGTGTGATGCTTTGTGTCTTTCATCTCTGCACAGCCGAATGATGACTGGAAGAGTTCAATGATTAAGATATTTCTATTGTATGATGCATTTTTTCAGGTGTTAGTGGAGTTGGATTTCTTCTGAACCGTGGTTCTCCTTTCCTAACTCCTCAAGGCTTCTCCTTCCCATCTTTCCCTGACCCTGTGACGTATTCCATGGAGGTCAAGGAACGGTGGTTAGGACAGGAGTTTATTTGGACTTTCAGAACGCAGCCACTGATCTACACCTTTGATTCGAGCTGAATGCAGATTGATGGACATGAATGAGCTAAATAATACTTATGATGCACTGGCAGAGAAGAAAAACAAAAGAGTCGCGGATCTAAGGACACACCTGTCCTTCATTGAGGTTTTTGGCAGTCTCATACAGCTCATCAATAAGGGTGGTGAAGGACTGGAAGTCTGGGATGACGAACTTCTTGCGGAAGGCCTGAGTGAGCAGGACAATGTTGCTCTGGACACACCTGATGAACAAAACCACAGATAGCATGCAAAAAATATTGTGACTGCATGCAGATACAGGAAAAGTTTGTCAACCGAGATTGCAAGCCTGAAGTCTGACAAACTTCTATGAATGTTATCAGGGATGCATGACGAAGATGCGTCATCGTAAAACATTCATTGTTTGACCACATAGCATAGGAAGTCCAAAGCAAATCTATAGGGTGAATTATGATTTCCACACAGCCAACCGTATGAACTTAAAGAAAATATATTTTTGATTTGGCTGCAACGCTGTTTACCCCTGAAACTGCAAAAGTGTTTTGTGGACTTTTCACTTTAAACCCTGAATTAGCAGAAGACAGGGGAGCGATGGACGGGGCATATTATTGAAACGTGATTCATAACTAGCCACTAGCGTCTCTGACGTCACCACAAGTAGGTGGCATCTGGTAAATCTTCTTTCACATACATCGATATAATTCTTGAAAGAGAGGGATCACATTCATCGGGTTTCCTGTACAAATCACACAAAAGATGCTGTTTGATGAATATTTCTTTTGCGTTGACGCAACATGCAAATTACATACTTTAGTATGTTTGAATTTGCACTTTCAAAAATATTGTCATCAAACTTCCAGTTGAAGGGAGCACATGAACTTGGTTAATGTGATAATCAGCCACCATGGCGGGTGTAGAAGATGTTATAACTTTCGTACAGAACGAGACTTACTTCTTGAATAGGTGCCTGTCCAGAGTTACGCCATCTGTTGTGTTCCTTAGAGTTTCTTTAATGGTGTCCATACATTCCTTCAGCCGGGGATCTCCAGTGCGAAGACCTGTGGCCTTAAGTGCCTAAATTGAGCAAATTAAAGTAAGAATATGTCAATATAAATAAGCTAATATGGAAAATGTAGGAACAACTCTGACAAAAAGCCACAGCACTACCCCTGATCCCTGAAACTCCAAAAGTGTTTTTCAATGAACTTGTGTTAATAAACTTCAAATTATAATTTCCAAAGAAGAAAGTATGTTCAGCTGCTGAATGAGTCACACATGTATTCTAAAGTTATAAAGCAAAAAAGTCTAATTACTTTATTGTTTTATGCTTTAACTTCTTCAGAAACGTGAAATCATTGAGTTCAGGAACAGGGTGAAATATGGAGACATTCACAAACTTTTGCCTGGTTCTGTCGAGTAACAATCAAAACCAACGACACATTCATGCTTGTGTAGTTCCGTGGTATTTGGCCAGATAGTGTGCATGAATGTACTAAATGATTGAACAACCAAACTGAAGAGAAACTTACTGTGAGGAATTTGTGAGCGGGAATCGTCTCTTGACCTTCTGCGACCGTGTGGAAGAGCAGATCCTCCAGACTGGGCAGGACGGCTGCAGGTCTTTTTCTAGGTTAGAGAAGTGGTAGAGAGACACATGTGTAAGACAGAGCACCTCCGGCACAGCAACGTCACCTCAGCTAAAAGTACTTTGCTTAAAGCGACTATAGAGCATTCGCAGCAGAGAGTACACAAAGTAGAGGAGAAGGAAAAAGTAAATTAAAGTAACGGCAGTACTGGTCTTTAGCACGAGCCACAATTGAGCCCATTCCCATCTGCCCTGCCAGAGTAAACACACTTATCTGTGGCTGCTGATACAGTCTTATCACGTTAGTGAGGTATTTCAGTGACACATATTGGAAAAATGTTATCCAAGTGTAAGCATTTGCCCCAGAGAGGTGTGTGTGTGTGCAATGAAGAGGTCAAAGCCATTATTATGCACTAACAAACTAATTACCTTCCTGTTGACAGGCCTCCCTCACAGGCACTGTTTACGTTTCTATAAACCATGGACCTGAAGCTAATCAGGTTAAAAAACATTGGGATGAATTAGCAGACAGACACCCTGATCCCATTTATTCAATATCGACTACAGTGAATAAAGTTACACTGTCTAGGGAACACAATAAGTTTAAATGCAGATTTCAACTAACAGCTGTGCTCTTGAGGCGTCCACCTGCTAAATGTCCCAGACAGCATTACTAGTTTAATTCAAAGAGATGTTCCGGGCTTTGTTCACTGCTTTCACTGCATTTCTTAAGCAGAAACTGTTGGGCTCTATTTATACCACTGCATTGGGAAAGGCCGTTTTTAAACAGTTTGTGCACCTAACAAGCTATGGGCAAAAATAAAAGGACAAGAACAGGATGAAGCGTTGCACAGATAGCACCAATTTCTGATAGTTTGATAACATACATCAGTGACGCTTAACTACGTGTCAACTCAGTGTCTGCATCAGTGTGAGCCTGGGTTCTAAATTCCAGGAATTCCCTCGTCTTTCCCCTGCCCAGCCCTCCATCGCTCTTGGATTAATAAAGCCAACATCACAGCTTGTTCACACACTGGCCATGACACTGCAGCAACATCGGCACTGTTCAGATTCTGTTTGTCAAATCAGGGTTGGATTGTTTTTACACCCCTGTTGTTTGAAGATCTCATGGACGGAGCAGGCTGCAGTTTTTGGAACGTTGCTTTATGGAAAACGTTGAATTTTCACAAGTAGCCACACGTTGCACCTGCTGGTATGAGAAAGCCAGGAGACGGTTTTCCGTGCCTCCTTTTCTGATTATCAGACCAAAGTTCTTTCCGTTCCATTCCTAGCAGTAACCCTGCAATTTCAGATTGATCCCAGATTCACAGTCCCATCCCAGCATCCTAGATTGTGCATTACATTAAATAAACAAGACAACAATCCATTACAACCATTAAATCAAATTTCCATGAGAAGCAAAACTCTAATCTTCCCATGGCAGACTTGTAGTTCTGCACATTGGCCACATTGGACATTTGAAATTCCAGGATTAAGTCTGCACCTCCTTCCTGGCTTCATCACCTCGTCCCTGCATCTAATTGGAACATCTGTTCCCCAGAGTAAACACTCCACATACAACCAAGGTAACGGCACCTGAACATGAGCAAACAAACCAAGATCCACTCAAAATGCTGTCTGTCGAGCATGGGTGATTCAAAGGGACAGTTCTTGGCCAAGCATCTGTCACTAAAAGAGCACTTCTACTCTGCTGAGTCAACAGGTACAACAGGTACACTACAGAGTCACAGGGCAACCAGCAAACTGCTGTGAACTGCATCATGGCATATTAACGGGTTGAATACAAGATAGATGATTGTGTGGAGAATTTAGATAAGACAAAATACTACTTGTGCAACTCAATTAAAGGTATTGTACGTTATTAATGTGTGTGTCTATAGCAGGAGTGTGTTGTTGTTTTTACTTTCTGCTCTACAACGTGCAAAGGCCCCGTGGTAGCACTTTGTGCAGAAACTGCAAAACAATGAGGGAAATTAGGAATTGGGATTTGTTGATAACACTTGCCATTGTTCTAATGTAAACAGAGACGACAGAGGCTCTACCTCTACTAGTGTCTCGGTGGTGTAATTGCAGCGTGACTCACACACACACACTTACGCACAACTATGTATGCTCACAACGCCATTGGACCTATGGCGTAGCTTCAACATAGACGCATGAATTGGGATACGAAATATATAAAAATTCATGGGTCACATGTATTGATGTCATGTACAATATGTCACCATATACTCCTATACAGTACGATATAATACATATTGCTAAATATAGCAATATGAAGGAAAATGTAAAAAGTGTTGTGAGAACATGTACTCGAGAGCTAATAGAAGTTGACTGAAATAAGCATAGGTGTCATTTGAAATGTGTGAGTGCTGTGTCATCCAGCGCAGATTTGTCTTTATTGATGTCACATCAGTAACTTTACACCAGGTTTAATTTCGGTAAGTAATATTAAAGCTTGAAATAAACTGTCTTTCACTTTCTGTTTGCCCCGTGTATCAAAACCGTCATTTGTGTGTTTTGATATATTTATGCTCACATCCACCCAAACCTGCAACTGATAACGTACATTTGTAGCTTAGGCTAAATGATAATAACTGTAATTCCCGGATGTGTTGATAAATAAAGTTCTATTGAATCTAATCTATGGGTGTGAACCAGTACAAAGATTGACACTTTCCAAAAAACCCTGTTCATCATGTGAATAGGAGTAATTCTGAAACCGAAACCGAAAAACAAACGTCAACCAACTTAATGGATACTCCAGATGTGCAGATGCAGCGTGTTGAGCTCTCATTACTTGGCTAACGATGAGAAAAACACCAGTTCGAGTGAGGGCTGGTACGTTGTTTCTAAAACACTTTATTATTAAGCTCTTCACGTCCAAAGAGCAGTTAATACATAAAGTGTGTCAGAAAAGAGAGCCACCATCTCTGGCCCCAGCAGGACTTTACTAAACATGGAAATTATATAATTTGCATCGAGGGAAACGATATCTGTGCAGGACCGGACTCCTGGCAGGCCACAGGGGTGGAGAGACACACAATATTGACGCAGAGACGATCAACGAGAAGCTATCGAGCGAGTCTCGGCCCCCGTGCGCTTGTTTTGAGAGCGTAGCTTTGACAAGAGGTGTTTTCAAAGTGTAGCCTGCTGATGCTAACTTTTCCAACTTTTAACACTAAAACAAGTGCTAATCATGAAACAAATATTCTAATTTGAGATGGATAATAACCCTGGGATTATGAATGTAGAGTCGTTACACCACCACTTGTTCATTATCATCAGTAATCTGACTGAAACAATATTCTCGTCGCATGTATCAAGCTAAAATATGACCCATGGATAACACAACATATGCCCAGGATTGACAACAGAAAGTTTACAATCCAGGTGTCAGTGTCTGAACATGTGAACACGTCTATTATTGTCAGGTAACAATAGGGTTACCTCTTATATTTAACGTACATCAAGCTCGATGCACCGATGTTTATGTTGCACTGATCCATTTGGGTCTCTGACGCATGTGGAGCTGCAGGATCAGAGGGATGCAGCATTCCGACTCAAAGCCATCATCTACTGCAAGAATTTGACCTGCTACAAGGGGCCCCCCCTCACTGGAACTTCTAAATATGCTGTGACAGTTCGTTGGTTGGTTCTTCTTTTCTCTGAGTGGCCTAATTTGCACGAATACTCATGAAGTCCTTGAATGTGTTTATTAAATCGATAGCTATTCCTGCAAATACCTGGAGCCTGCACCGAATCTGATCCTGGGAAGTGTGAAAATTTAGCTCTTCAGGTATTTGTGTGCAAAATGCTGGCGGGATGGGGGGGGGGGTAGGTGGGACCTATGACAGAAACAACACGGTATGCCACGTCTCATTGCGTTCCCCCCACTGGAGAGGTGTTATTAGAGGTGGGAAAGCATCAGACCCTGAGGGGACCCTGTCAATGTAAATGCTTTGTTCCTTGTAAAAAGGAGTAAACCCCGTCTTCCCAGTGCATGTGTATACATCGTCCTCCTGTATCCTCATTTCTAGGTCAGGAAACAGCCCGGTCGTTTCAGCTGCACTGAGATCATGGAAAGTCCTTCCAGAAGGAAACAGTGCAGTACAGACAGCTCACTGGCAGCAGGGAACACAGCCTGAGGTGTAAACTGACAGATGAGGATCACCTAGATTCACCGTGCATTAGAAACATGGCCCATGGCAAATATCCACAAACTGTTTGCATGGAAAAAACACATTTAAAACTACTGTGGATACGTTTGAGTATAAAGCAAGTATTTTATTTGAGGTACTTTGTGCTGAGCTGTTACGTGAACCCTGGGGAAACCACAAACACACACGCGCTTCAGAGAAGATAGTCTGATTACTGTACGGGACAGAGAGTCCTCCACAGGCAGCCCGCTCACCTTCACTGACAGCGGAAGGTCACAGTGGAAACCAGTGGAAAACCAGTGTCTCCATTAATCATTCTGACAACCACCAGTAAAAATGAGGGGAAATCCAATATGCACGGGAGGTTTAGCTCGAGGGTGTCTTAACCTTGCACCTCATCCCTGACCCCCACGTGCCACCTTCTAACTGCCGCACCGCTGATGTCTGTAGGAACCCGTTGACCACCTGAGGTCACCCGAGGAGGAACCGCAACTTTAATCAAGTTCCTGTGAAGAAGGTGAAGAAGATGAAGGAGTCTCGCGTTTGTAGCTTCATGGAACGAAGCCCGTGAACGAGCTGCTGCTATTCGGCCATTACAGTTCGCCCACTGTACATTACACACGTGTGTCAGTTAGCACAAAGTGTGTATGTATGTGTGTGTGTGTGTTGTTAACCAGCTATATCCTGCTATAACGTTGGCCCGGCACGTTACATCCGGTCGCCCGTATCACGCACTGTATATATAAAACGGGCCTGTAGTGCGTCAGAACTCGTCGAACCCGCACCAGCCCGTCATGGCGTCAAACAGTTTGCCCCCCCAGGAAGAGAAAGTGCTGGAAACACCTACTTGTCGGCGTCACCATCTTTCTTCAGCTGCTCGTCCGCCTCAACGCTGCCCTCCGTCTTCACGCAGTACGAGCGGCGCTGGGCGGCGCAGGGCGCGGAGCGGAGCGCCGGCCGGTAGGAGGCGGAGGAGTAGGCGGCTCCGCGGAGCACCTTCAGCCGGGAGGACGCAGCCCGGGCATCTGCGGCGCCGGAGCAGCAGCGGCGGGTCGCGAACCAGCTCCTTCCACCGCAGCCGGGTAGGGGACGCGTGAGGCCGGCTTCGGACAACTGCTTCAGCGCTGTGGAGAACCTGAAGTGTAACATCTCAATCCTGTGGAGCGCTGGAGGAGACCGGGTTCAGCTGGAGAGACGACGGGTGGCTGCTCGGTGATGACTCACACGCGCCGCCGCCTCCACGTAAATAGACTCGAGCTCACGCCCCGGCCGCGCTCATTGGTGGAGAGGAAACTGGGGCGGGTCTCTGGAGATGACGTACGAGCTCTCGTGCGTGTTCCCGTCAATCTGTTCCTGTTGATGTTGTTTTTTTATGACAGGATTTTTGAGACAACCTGGATAGAATGACAACCTGTATTAGACTAAATTTGTATGTATATCAAATCAAAGTTATTTAACGAGGCTCACTTCCTTTTGGTTATAACTATAACTACATACACACTAACTGATCTGCTCAGGAATCAAAGGAATCCACGACCACTGACATGGTGACATGAAAGCCAACCGACAAACGAGGAAGTCTTCTCTCAGGGATCTTTTGAAGTGTTATTTCTTATAAAGCTTGGGTGGAGCTAAATAGTATAGTAAGTCACAAACAATAGTGTTATTCTTTCAGCCTAACCCTTTGATAAACAACATGGGTCAAATTTAGTAGCACTTCAAGATAGATAGATAGATATATGGATACTTTATTAATCCTGTGGGAAATGTATGTCATCCAGTAGCTTATACACGTAAGCGACCTACATACATAAAACACGTATACATGGTAGAACATTGCAGATACAGGTGCATGAATGGGTCTGACCCTATGCTACAGAATGCAATGATGTGATAAATGATAAATGGCACTTACTTATAGCACTTTGTAGTTTTGCATTATTTTTGAAGAAATTGTACTTTCTTGATTCTTGTTGTTCTGGATTTAATGCCCTTATTGGAAAAGGCTTTGGATAAAAGCATAAGCTATAATGTAATGTAAAAGTGACCCTAACCCTCGGCTCCGTTTTTATTTTCTATATCTTTGCACTGGGTGAATTTCCATTATTCAGTATTTCAGGTATTGCACAATTAATCCTTTTTTTAAATGTTTCTTTCGTTACTTTTTGAGTAAATAAAAGTATTTCTCAGTAGTTGCCATCATCAGTTTGAGGCTCCAGGGAGTCAAGATGACACGCAGTGAATTTGAAGTTGATCTGATGGAAGCGAGAGGAGGTTTAGGGTTAATTAAGATACTAACCTTTGTTCAAGTTGGTATAATAAAATATACAACGTGTAAAACAAAATTTCCATCAGGCCTGAATTGATCAAACGAAAAGCAAATCAAACGAAAAGCGAAAGGGCCTTCGCACTATCGGTGTAATAAACACATCTGTCATTTAAAAATAATTGTGGATTAGTCATTTAACACAAGGTTTTAATTTCAGATAGCAGCATTAAAGCTTAAAATAAAGTGTCTTTCACTTTCTGTTTGCCATGTGTATCAAAACAGAAATGTGTGTGTTTTTGACATCTTTATTATGCTCACATCCAGCCAAAGCTGCTGCTGATAACAAACATATGTATATCAGGCTACATGGTAATAACTAAAGTTCTATTGAATCTAATCTATGGGTGTGAACCAGTACAAAGTCATAGAGTTTCAAAAACACTGTTCATCATGTGAATAGGACTAATTCTGAAACCGAAACAGCAAAACAGATGTCAACAAACTTAATGGATTCTCCAGATATGCAGATGCAGCATGTTGAGCTCTCATTATTTAGCTAACGTTGCAAAACCCCCAGATAGAGAAAGGGGTACGTTGTTTCTAAAACACTTTTTTGTGTTATTATGCTCTTCACGTCCCATGAAACGTTAATAAATAAAGTTGTGAGAAAAATATTAGAAGTAAAAGCAAGTGTCTGTGAATGACAAAAATGAAAACCTTGCATCAGAGGAGTTATTCTATTATTGCCGGTAATCGTTATATTGACTATGATCATGATAAAGTCGATGATTGCTGTTTGGTTGTGTTGTGTCTGTCTGTCGCTGATACCGATCTAAATAGTTTTATTCTAATGTCATTTATTGTACATTTAAAGATACTTAAAGTCTGACCTTGACCTCAATTGAAATTTGAAAATAAAAAAACTGGGAAACTAAATGAAAATTTGCTGTGATGCAGCAGCGTCGACACTTTCAGCTGTAAAGCACGTTCACGCATGTTTATCTCAATTATGTATTCCTCTTATTTAATGATGACATTATTATACTATATTACATTTATGATCCACGCCCACCTTCCTTCCATTAAGTCCAAAAAGTTGCTGGAAGTATTTGAGTTTATGATGCTCTACGCCCCGCGTATAGTCTGTCAGGCAGGGTTTATCCTCATGTCGCGTACCCAACCATGTATTAAAACAATATTATATGTTATGTGTTATAACATATAATCACACCCGAGCCCACAACGCAGATCTCTTGATAAAAAGCAGGTTCAGGATCAGGACCCTCCGATCATCTGTACGAACCAGGAAGCAGAGGCGCCTGACAGACTAAACTCGGGGGCAGTAACTCCCCTCCTCCGTCCTCCAGCAGCTCTTTCCACGTCTCCACAGCGAGTGAAGAACGAGAAGTTGCCACGAAGGCACCGCAGCACGATGTGGAGCGTGTTGACCTGCACCCTGTGCCTCCTGGTGGCCTCGCAGCTCGGCGTCCGGGGTGTCCGGGCCTCGGCCGCTGAGCTGGAACCCGAGGTGAAGACTGAGGTCGTGTTCAGACCCGAGACGTGCACACAGAGGAGCAAGAGAGGAGACCTGGTCAACGTGCACTACGACGGATTCCTCGAGGAAAATGGGTCCCAGTTCTACTGCAGGTCGGTGGATGATGGGCCAGAGCAACCAGTTGGCTGCAGCTGATGGGGATTAACTTTGCAAACAGTTTGATTTGATTTGAGAGTTTACCTGAAAACAAGTTGATTCCCAGTGCCTGGTCTTTATTACCTTTTGTGAAAGCTTTTTTATTGTGTCACATATATTAAGGTTATTATTAAATAGGTGGGTTTGGTGGGGGGGTTATACTTTTTGTACTTATGGGCCTACTCTAACCCTCCTGAGTATCTATGATCCATGAGTATCCTTGATGAGGATCTGTCCATCCCAGCTCAGATTCATTCACATGTATAAATCCTTGTGATATACAAACTGACTCACTGGTTGGATGTTGTGTCTTTTTTTTGTTTGTTGTTGCTGCATTGTTTCTGTCTCAGTCGGTCAGACAAATCTGGCCACCCTCAGTGGTTCGTGTTGGGCATCGGACAAGTCATCAAGGGCCTGGACATCGGGATGATGGACATGTGTCCTGGAGAGAAGCGAAAGATAACGGTCCCCCCTGCCCTGGCATTTGGAGAGAAGGGCAAACGTAAGTGGATGTAGTAATGTCCCCACACGTTGTCTCTTATAGGGAAATGGGATTTAAATAGTTTCTAGTAAGTGCATATATATCAGGTAATGGGGCGGCCATCATTCCCAGCTTGGTTCAATTTAGTCACTTGCAAGGAACAGATTTGATGCCAAATGCCAAAATATCATGTCAAGCTCCAAAAGCACTGGATCCTACATTTCCCACTGTGCATGTCAAAGGTATCTTTTCATCTAAAACTCCAGGCTTTATATGAATTAAGTTGAGGAAGTGTCCAAAGCAGCTTGTGAGAGCCAGGCACTTATAGTCTCTAAATTAATTATAGGTGTGTTCTGGGTGTAACATGTAATAAGCCAATCAGAGTGCCATCTCCCAATCCTTTGTAAAACCATGATGGGTTTGAATATGCAGCTGATGTTACAGTCCCGGCTTCCTGTAAGGTTTCAGTTGAATTACCACACGTTGATATTCCATAAAGTTCCTCGTACAAATGTTCCATGGGATGCATTACATGTTTTTAGTAAGTTACAACCTCTACCAGTAGCGTTTGATGCCTCAGTGAAATGAATGCGTCCATGCCCACTGGGAACATAGAAAACCATCAGAAATTGAGTTACATGAATCCCACTAATACAGTTTTAAATCCTGTTTTTGTGCCAGAAGAGCCACGGTCATGCTGTCCTGTTTGTTTCTTTCAGCACTTTAATTGAAAGAGCACCACACCTCTTGCTCCTCAGCCGTCCCTGGCATGAACTGTAAGCATGCTCTAAGGTTTGAAGGTCTCTGCACCATTTCTCTCTTGCATGTGTGCTTTCAGAAAACTAACAGCTAACTGTATTCTTACCTTAACCTGCTGTTTCCTACAAACCTGTGGATGTTTGTAGATGCACTTTGATATGATCTGATTGTGAACTTACCCATTCTGGGACTCTGTGCTTCAAGTTTCTCTTTGTCTGTCAAGGAAATGCTTCTGTTTCCCCAACACCAGTTTATATTCTTACAACCATTCAAGGCTCTTGTTACAAAGGTAAAGTTTAAAATCACCTACAGAGCTTAATGCTTTGTAGAATCTTGTGCTTGAAACCATGTGTAGAGAATGATAACAAATGTGTTTTAAGATGTAGGTCATGATTATAGTTTTATAAGGAAATGCAGTCTTTTATAATTTTGATGCTCTGTTTTTATCCCTCATACTGAAATAGATCCGGTGCCGCCCAACGCCACAGTGGTCTTTGAGGTGGAGGTCTACTCAGTGTCCAGGGGACCACGTAGTATGGAAGCTTTTGGAGAGATGGACAACGATAGCGACAAAAGTCTCTCAAAGGCTGAGGTAAAAATGACAAAAATGAAATAAAATGCCAGAAAGTTAGATGTTGACACGTGTCAAGATGGCCGAGCAGATCAAAACCAGTCTAATGGCACTCAAAGCAACATAATGCAACTTATTCACCGTAATATTGTTACTTTTAAAATTAGATTCATCATACACTGACTTGGAGTTGGGAGGAACTCCAAGTCAGTGTATGATGATTCACCCTCCTCCCCCTGAAAGTCTGTTATTGCTCTATATAATTTGGTGAGCGGAATACATATTGATAGGGTTAGTTCTTCTTTACATGAAGAGGTTATAGTGTTGCTTTAAATTGAGAGACACACATCAGCTGTTTCAGCCTGGGTCACATCTGCTGAGTGAAGATAAAGCCAACTGCCTCCAAGCTTTAGATTCATATCATACAGATGCGAGAGTGTTGTTATTATTATCTTCCTGAAAAGAAAGTACACAAGTGTATTTCCCAAACTAGTTGTTTTTTCATGACCACCTTTATGATGTCAAATGTTCTATTAAATTAGCACAAACCAACAATGATCCTGGAGTTCTTAGGCTTTGGAAGGGAGGTAATAACAAGCTTGAGACAAATATGTGTTTTCTATCAATGTATGGTTTCATTTTAGTTAAGTGCCACAGAAGACCCTCATAACCTAAACTACTTTTTGGTATTACTATTAAATAACAGGCTATCCAAATATAAAGTATTAACAAATACAAGCCAAAGTAACCCCACCTACTTTCCTCATGAAGATTAAAGGCCACATGGGATGTTAACATTAAACAATTAGGTAATTAGGCTATAAATCATTAATTATTAACCTAATTCAAGTTTTTATTGACCACATGAAGGACAATAGTCCGGAGATATTGATGTAATAATCAAACAAAGATAAAGCTGATGCCTAAAAGTTCATGTTCCTGATGTTATCTGGATTGTTGATGGCCCAGGTGGTACAGAGGTGAACAACCTGCTATCAACACCTCAGTATTATTCATTACCACTGTGATATGGAACCAGAAGAGCACAACATATTTATTATAGAAGACGAGTGTTGCAACGTATGTCTGTTATTTATTCTGATAAAGTTTTCCTCCATCATCAGGTGAAAGAATATCTGAAACTGTCGTATGAGAAAGGAGGGAAGCCACGCGACGACGCTTTCTATGAGAAGATCATGGCCGACATTTTCCACAAGAGCGACCAGGACAAAGACGGAGTGATCAGTGCAAAGGAGTATAACATCTATCAACATGACGAGCTCTAGGCTCAGAAGTAGTTGATCCTGTCATTGCTGTTTATATAACTTTGGTCAATCAGACATTTAGTTAAACATGAAAAGGTGAAGGAAGTGGAGTTTGTTTGGTCTACACACCTCGCTGGGCCTCGTCCCATCTTCTTCTTAATGGTTTGAATTCTGCAGAAGTGAATCTCTTTCTTTTCTGTTGTTGATTTCTCCTCATATCATGTTTCATTGGTTAAATGACAACAATATTGAGTATAAGTCCTGCATTGAGACCCTGTGGTCGACTGTAGATTGGATTGGATCTCATGGCTGTGACTTCTTCAAAATAAAGTCATGAAAATGTCAAAAACACCAATCACACAGATAGAAATTCTGTGGAATCCCCCTTTAGCAGTTTTCTAATCTCAGTTTCATAATGAATGTTCCCTTTTAAAAGCAGACAGGATTCAAAGTATTCGCTTAAAATAACTAATGACTAATCCCTAACATCACTAAATGTAAGTTATGTCCTTTTTCATTCAATGTGCCGCACAGTGGACAAACCACAACATTGCACAATGCAGTAAAGTAATGTTGTAACAATGGAACGTGTCATGTGAGAATCTGAGATGTTGGTTCATGTTGACACAGGAACCAACAATAGCTCAGTTTTTCCTTCTTCCTGTGGATTTTCTGCCCTCGAACCTGCAGTGCTGCACCAGTATGTCCAGATGTAAATTAAAGGAAATCTGGCTGAGATTTCAAAATCATGGATGATAAAGAGGCACATGGTGAATTGTTGTTGTCTGGATAAATGTGTGGAAAACTACAATTTGTCTTGTGTAAGTTCCTCCTGTTGCTGATCATGTTCACTCAGAATAAAATAAAAATCCAGTAAAGCGGGAAAGTTAATATTTGGCATTATTAGGGCCCGAGCACCGAAATCGGTGGGAGGCCCTATTGAAATGGAAAGGATTATTCTGAGCATTTTTCAACGTGCTCAAAAAGTTGTAAGACTTTGAAGTAAATTTAAAAAAGTGGTGGAAATTCACGTATTCTGGAGAATTTGGAAAAGGGCATGGCAAAATGGCTCAACAGCGCCACCTATGGAAAAGCCCCTCATTTAGCATTCACTGATCCTCACGAAAATGATGATAGTTGTGTATCATGACCATAAGCCTCAAGGACCGTTATGAAAAACGCAACAGGAAGCCCGCCATTTTGTGTATTAACATCCCCCCCTTGAAGATATTCATATGGTTTCAAGGCCGTTTGACCATGGCGTGGCGTCAAAGTTTGATTACACGCCATCAAAACACTAGCTTCTGTATCTAAGACATATTTGTTCCAATCAAGTCCCAACTAGACATGTAAGACAAGACTCGCGGCCTGACGACATCTACAAAGACATCATGACTTAGAACCACAGCGCCACCTGCTGGCTATAGGAAGTGAAGCGTTATCCTTGCTGCAGAGCTTAAAACGCACGCAAGGCGGAGCCTTGCACTTGGTCATCGATCGCTCTCTCTTCACCGCCCGCAACAAGCTTGAAATTGCCTGTGCTCGGCCCTGTTAATCGATCGGCCACGCATTCACACTCTGCGTGTCAATATATTTGGCCAATCAAATAAAGCCCTGCCACTCTAGATGATAAATTAAAGAAATTCATATCATTGACAGGTTTTTCTGTAAATGTATTATTGTCAAAAGAATTGAGGAAACAGATTATTTGAAAAACAGTGATATGACTGAGCCTCAAATCTCGCTCTGCCTCCTCCACTGTGGAAATATCAAGGGATCTTGTTTGTCCCGGGTCAGATTCATCATTATGATAAAGCATGTCTATCTACATTTTTGTCCAATAGCATAATTATGAGGACATTTTGGCTGCTCCTCACAAACTCAAAGGACTGTTTGAATGTTAAGAATTGGTTTTAAGGTTAGGGTTAGATTTAGGTTTAGGTTAAGACCCGAAAAGACTAATTTACCTGCCCTGTTAGGGTTAGGGTTAGAGCGTGCCCTATGTGGACTTGTGGTGCAGATGCCAATGTTGATAGTTGGGAGTAAAACATCCAATATACCCATATATTGGCAAATATAAATATATGAACATTAAAATAATTCAGACATAGCTCAACATAATTAAGACTTTGTATGTAATATTTTTGCATATTTAAGACTTTTCCAACCAGCAGTAATTGTGGATTCACAGTTTTATTTCATTGTCTTAAACAATGTGAGTGAAAACATTTATTTTACATTTTCACTGATTTCACAGAGAGTAATTCATGGATCTTGATGAGAATAATAATACATTTAGGGGATTGCTGAAATCCACGATTATTAATCTAGATTTTTGCATTTTGTGATGAAATATGACTATTGAAAGGAAACATGTCAAAATAAAGAAATCAAGGAATAAATGGAATGTTCCGGAAGAAGAGAATTGGCGGCCATTTATGCATGTGCTCCCCCACTCTCTCTGTTTTCCTTTCACAATAAAGCCTATGTCCTATAAATAAAAACAACATAAAGGTTATAAACGACCCAAAAATACATGCAAAGGAAAAGGACTCATTAAGATCACAGACATGTTTGATGTGAAAGATAAAAGACACGTTCAATGTTCTATATATCGAAGGCTCCTTTATCTTAAAGGTTCCATTGATAGGTCCTTTACAGCAAAATAAGATGAATGGAAAAAGTTTAACTTATTCAGAAATCTCTCCATAATGATTCTAACTTTCTATTTAAAACTAATAGAATAAACTAGTGATGGAAGGTTTTTTTCAACAAAACTTGGGGACTATTCAATGCCCAGAAACGATTCTGCAAAACTCTATTTGTATTTCCCAACAAATAAGGTACCTCATAGACCTGCTGGCCAAGAAGAACACAGAGTTACAGGAGGAGAAGACTAAAAAGAACGTTTTCCAAGAAGAGCTGGAGAAGGTCTGCCAAAGTCGTGGAGCCAATCAGGAGAAGTTCGACACCGAGCTCCAGGAGGAGAAGAGGATGAAGAACGATCTCGAAGAGGAGGTGGAAAAGCTCAAAGCGTCTCATCACAAGGTCTGCCAAAGTCATGCAACCAACCAGGAGAAGTTGAAAACCGAGCTCCAGGAGGAGAAGAAGAAGAAGAACTCTCTCCAAGAAGAGCTGGAGAATCTCAAAACTTCTCACCTCGAGGTCTTGCAAAGTGTTGCAAACAACCAGGAGAAGTTAAACACCGAGCTCCAGGAGGAGAAGAAGAAGAAGAACTCTCTCCAAGAAGAGCTGGAGAATCTCAAAACTTCTCACCTCGAGGTCTTGCAAACTGTTGCAAACAACCAGGAGAAGTTAAACACCGAGCTCCAGGAGGAGAAAAAGAAGAAGAACGATCTCCAAGAAGAGCTGGAGAAGCTCCAATCTTCTCATCACGAGGTCTGCCTAAATCATGCAACCAATCAGGAGAAGTTCAACCCCGAGCTCCAGGAGGAGAAGAGGATGAAGAACTCTCTCCAAGAAGAGCTGGAGAATCTCAAAACTTCTCACCTCGAGGTCTTGCAAAGTGTTGCAAACAACCAGGAGAAGTTAAACACCGAGCTCCAGGAGGAGAAAAAGAAGAAGAACGATCTCCAAGAAGAGCTGGAGAAGCTCCAAGCTTCTCATCACGAGGTCTGCCTAAGTCATGCAACCAATCAGGAGAAGTTCAACCCCGAGCTCCAGGAGGAGAAGAGGATGAAGAACTCTCTCCAAGAAGAGCTGGAGAATCTCAAAACTTCTCACCTCGAGGTCTTGCAAAGTGTTGAAAACAACCAGAAGTTAAACACCGAGCTCCAGGAGGAGAAGAAGAAGAAGAACTCTCTCCAAGAAGAGTTGGAGAAGCTCAAAACTTCTTACCACGAGGTCTGCCAAAGTCATGCAACCAATCAGGAGAAGTTCAAAATCGAGCTCCAGGAGGAAAAGAGGATGAAGAACGATTTCGAAGTGGAGGTGGAAAAGCTCAAAGCTTCTCATCACAAGGTCTGCCAAAGTCATACAACCACCCAGGAGAAGTTAGACACCGAGCTCCAGGAGGAGAGGAGGATGAAGAACTCTCTCCAAGAAGAGCTGGAGAATCTCAAAACTTCTCACCTCGAGGTCTGGCAAAGTGTTGAAAACAACCAGAAGTTAAACACCGAGCTCCAGGAGGAGAAAAAGAAGAAGAACGATCTCCAAGAAGAGTTGGAGAGGCTCAAAACTTCTCAACATGAGGTCTGCCAAAGTCATGAAACCAATCAGGAGAAGTTCAACAACGAGCTCCAGGAGGAAAAGAGGATGAAGAACGATTTCGAAGAGGAGGTGGAAAAGCTCAAAGCTTCTTATTACAAGGTCTGGCAAAGTCATACAACCACCCAGGAGAAATTAGACACCGAGCTCCAGGACGAGAAGAAGAAGAAGAACAATATCCAAGAAGAGCTGGAGAAGCTCAAGGCTTCTTATCACAAGGTCTGGCAAAGTCATGCAGCCAATCAGGAGAAGTTCAGGGTTACTTCTGATGAGGTCTTCCAAAGATATAAACCTTATGCTTCCACAACTGAGCGCACTGAGGAAGAGGTTCTCTCCAAACCCAAGGAGACAGGGCTGCCTGAGAAGACACAGAAACCTAAGAAGGCTTCATTGTGTAAGAGAGTTCGCCACCTTTTGGGGTTGTGCAGGAAGCAGAAGAGGTCAGCGGCGCCAACATCCCCCAGCAACTGACTTTACCTTCTACACCTGCTGTGAGGACTGTCAAGGTTAATGGAGGGATTTACAATTTCATTAAAAAAAATCCTAAAAAAAAAATAATGTCCTCACAATGATAGTATTTCACCAAATAAAACGATAAAAAAAAATGTCTTGAACATGTTGATGTACTTAAGATAAGGTAAGATAAGATGTACCTTAATTTATCCTCCATGGAGGAAATTCACAAATGACACAGCAGCACAAGAAAGTGTATCAGATACGTCCTCCTGCAGAAACGGTGAATGGTTCCAGATGTTCACATGCAAGAGTCATGGAACCACAGTTTAGGCCTCTGCAAGCACCACCAGTTTGGTTCTCGTGGTTTTCCAGGTATGCATATGTCAGACTCTATATATATCACATTTTATTCTCTTCTATAAAATGTTTGTGGATACAGATTTTTTTTTATCAATTTAAACATTTATTAAGTGTACACAGCCATATCCCTACATAAAATACATTAATCAGCTGTATGCCTGCACACATGCAAATACAAATATACAGACACTGGTATCGCTAGCGGTTTTTTTAATTCATACAGATTTTGGGTTTTTCAAGGAAACATAAACTTTGAAGAGTTTTTGTTGACCTTTGTTTGGGCACAGCCATGGAAAACTGAGTGGAGATATAGAGTGCTCCTTAAAGCTGTTCACTATGCCACCAGTATATTTATTTGTCTGTTGTAGAGTGCTAGAATAAATATTCTGCCTCTGATGATGTTAGAATGAATATTAGATGTTCAGTTTACTTCTCTTAGTGGGTTTGAAACTCGTGCATGCTTAGGTCTAAAATGGTGGAGAACAGGGGCTCTCCATCTCTGCAGGTCGATGTTAAGAAAGAAAGTAGCAGCTCAAGTTAAAAATATAGTATGACAAAAAATATGTAAATATAGAAATGTATTCAAAGTAGGGATAATTACATATATACACAAGGCTATTTAAAAAAAATCCAAGGGCTATGGATAGTTTAGTATTCATGAGTATTTTGAATTGGGCGTGGCAAAATGGCTCAACAGCGCCCCCTGGAACCAGCCCCTAGGTTTCCCTATGACCGATCTTCACCAATATCGATACACAGGTGTATCGCGACCAGTCATAAAAAAAAAGTCTCAAGGGGCATTATGAAAAACACCACAGGAAGCCGGCCATTTTATATATAGTGGCCATTTTGACCATATTCACCATTTTTACTTTAACATACTTGTCCCAGGGCTTTCATCAGATCAACTTCAAATTGAGATGAGTGTCATCACAACAAGGTGGAGATAAAAACTGATTTAAATCAAATTTCATTTAATGTGTAGAGAAGAAGTTAATTGATCGAGGATTGTTGCCTCATTTTTATTCAAATGCTGTTAAAACACATTCAGATATTTAAATCACATCTATTCCAGTTTGTTAGTATCAGCTGCAGTACAGTCATGCTGACTCATAAACTTCACATGATCTACAACATGATGATACATCAGGGCAAAAACATAAGACCATGAGAAACCATTTTTCATAGATCAGTCTCATGGGCCTAAAGCTCCAGATTTGTTTTTAAACTTTCCAGTGTAAGACTTTTGTGTTTTACTCTGAGCTGAGGATTAATCAACAATGTGTAAAATCTGAATGTCTCTGTTGATAGAAGAGCACAACCAGCAATTTCAATGTCTCTAATCTCCCAAAAAATAAATAAAAATGAAAGATCTGAGATCTATAACAACCTCATTTATTAATAAATATCTGTGTGCTGTATACATATACAAAATATACACAGTATATACTTTGAACTGGGGGGAAATCCAGGTGTTAAAAACGTATTATTTGTACAGGACAAAAACAACAGTCTTGTCAGTTGAGGATCTTGAGTTGGACGGACGGCAGCTTGATCCCCGCTGCCCTCACCTCCGCTGACATATCGACACCCAGCGGCGCCCTGGAATCGAACGTTTACGTGAGCCAGTGTCGTTTTAAATCAGCAGTGACATGAAAACAGAGCAGAACAGTTTTTAATCCTCAGTGACCTACTTGGGCTCGTAGCGGACGTCCACATGTGGAGGCAGTATTCCTTTAATTTCCCTCAGACGTTCAACACCGTTCCTGGGTTTAATAAAAAAATACCAATAAGAAAAGAGACCAAACTTCCACGTCAAATCAGATCATTGAGTTAAATCTAAGACGATACACACACCATGCAATCATCACTCCGTTGTCGGTGCAGAATTTGGCCGGAGGACAGAGCAGGCTCAGTCCTGTCGTCTCAGTGATGATGGTCAGAGCCTTGCGGATATACTGGTTGCTTGCAACTCCTCCAGACAGCACCTAGAAAGAGAGAGTAACTGCTGAAAGCCTCACAGCACAACGGGCTCAATGTTGTTGAACTGGAGGGATAAAGCTGCTCTTATTCTGTAATGTTCTTACTGTCAACAAAACCTCTGGTGTTTATTCCCTCTTGAAAAATGGGTCCTAAAAGCAAAGTCATGTTTTATTTTAAAGGCTGAACCCTGATGTTTTAAGTGTTATTCATACAGGGGGGGAGATTACATAGCTGAGAACTATTTTGAACATTTGAGTGAGTATTTATAGCCCTTTTGTTGAATACCAGAATCATTATTTAAGACATACATTGCACTTCTATCAGAGGAAAGAGGAAATCCTTCACTTGTGACACGCTCTGAGGTTTCTGTGTTTTTTTCCGTTAAAATATTTTAGCTATTTTTTCCTCGCCTTAGTCAAGGGTTAAAGACAAAGGAGGCAAAGAGATTAGAAAAATTTAAATAAGAAGCAATCTAGAGTAATTATCATTGTCCTTTCCCATCCTTGTACACACAGGGTGTTCATGTAAAAACTGCGTGATGAGAACTGAAGTAAAATAAAAACCTGAGACTAAAAACAGTGCAGAAACTGATGGATTTATCACACTTACTAAAGTTGGAGTGCTGGGTGGCAGCAGGCCGTTGTCCTTACAGAACAAGATGGCCCGATGTGTTCGCTTGGCGAGATGAGAGGCGACCGTGTGCTGCGTGGCGGCTGCAAGGTCGTTCACACACGACAGCAGTGACCCCTGTTCTACTCCTGCAGGGAAGATAGAGGAGATACAGAGGTTTTACTCAGGAACTTGAATTACATGTTTGTATGTTTCTGGTTTGGTAATAAAAAAGCTGATTTAAGTCAAATAACTGGAAGGAAACTATTCACAGGTCTTACGCTGTGGTAACAAAATGCATTGTAATGGTTGCTGTTGACTGGTTTCATTGGGTTGGTCAGTCAGTTGTCCTCTTACCTTCCTCTTTCTCTTTCTTTAGTATCGTCATTGTGACTTGATTCCGTAGTCCAGCAAAAGAGAAGCAGCAGTCATGAGTTTGACCCATGGGTGTCCTGAAGGGGAACCTCCTCCTGTCCCCATTCTTAGCCAGCAGCTCGATGGCCTGTCCTCCACTCAGGGTGGAGCACTGTGGGTGTTTGATGAGGGACAAGCGTCTCGCCACCTGTGAATTTACAAGAAGAACCATTTGCCTTCGTGATCACAAACTGAGCCCTGTAACAAACGCCTGATGGGAGTTTGACAGTTTTACTTTGTCCAGTATATCCCCTGGAGCTTCGTCCAGCGTGTGACCCAGGAGCAGGAAGTCGTCCACCCCTCGGGCCATGGCGAGAAGTGAGTGGCCCCCGGAGACGAGCAGCACCAGGAAGGGGAAGGCCACGGGATGGAGCATCCTGACGGTGAGGGCGTGGGCCTCCATGTGGTGGATGGGGATGAACGGCTTGTTGTGTTGCCGCACGAACCTCTGACTGAACTCGAGGCCGATGCCCAGGCTCAGGGCCAGGCCCGGCTTCACCGTGGTGGCCACGGCCGCGAGCTGGCTCGGGTGCACTCCGCTTCTCTCCAGAGCCTCCTGGACCACACGCTCGATGTTCTCCCTGTGGAGGTGCTGTGCCACTGTGGGGATGATGCCTCCAGCCCTGCAGCATTCCAGACACACACAAGCATATCAAAGCAAACCCCTGAGCAGCGTCCCTGTGACCCGACTACAGCTGCGACACCCACCTCAGATGAACTTCTTTCTGGGAATGGAGAGACTCTCCCAGGATCGAACCGGTCTCATCCAGCACAGCCGCTCCGGTGTCGTCACAGCTCGTCTCAATGCCCAGCACCAGCCTGGAGGAGAAGGCTCTTCCAGATGAAGGAGGACCCCCCGCTGTGTGTCTGTACTGCAGCAGCCTCTGTGCACTCCTCACTCGAGAGGAGAACATGCTCATGGACCTGGGGTTGAATCAGGAGAGTAACTCAGGGTGACCTCTGACCCCTGTCCCAGTTCAAATCTCAACTACGAGGAGCAAACTCAATCTGGAAAAATACCAATAATCCAAAAGCATCGCGCAGTTTCAGAGCAACAAACCAGAAGTATGAGAAACACGTTCGTCCTCTGACGTCCGGCTGCGTCACATGTAAATAGATCCGTGCAGCTGCCAAATCCGTGACCTCAGATTAAGAGCAAACATCTAAACAGCATCACCGATTAAAAACAGATGAAGCATCATCATAAAAGTGTATTGAAAAAATGCGCTTTTAAAAAATATATATACCTATAATATTAAAAAGTAATGCAGAGAGCTGTATGGGAACCAAGTTTGGGTGCCTTTGTTTAAGGGGACATTTTAGTCCGGTGCACAAGAGAAGCATGGCGTCGACCGGATGAATCGGCCTAGAAACTGAACGATATTACTTTCTTCAGTGTTTACTCTCATCTCTAAGGTTAGGTAATATTTATTTTAATTTGATGTTCAAACTACAACAACGTTGTGTTTCAGGATTTGTGTTTTGGGTGAGTTGTGGGATGATGTGTTTACGTTGAAGGGAATCGGACAGTGTTGTATAAAGGCAACACAATAATACAAGATCAGGTTTAATCAATAAAAACACCGAAACATTGTGGCATCGGGTTAAACATTCTTTGTGTAAAGTTTCCAAACAATTACACTATATGGAAGTGCGTCATTTCCAATTGACAATAGTTAATTAATTTCCTCTTTGTCAGTGAACCTGTCATGTGACTGTGTTGTGTTGTAGGCACAGGGAGGATGTGAAGGCTGTAAGGAAGCAAACAGTTGCTAATGCTATGACCACAATGCACTGCGGCGGCTGACAAGAGACGTCCTGACAGATTTGAATTACTGAGTCGTTCATAAGCTATTTTCATTTTGTATATATTATTGCCACAGTTTTATCAGACGTGGCTGCGGTGCATTTAATTCCCTGTCACCTCCAGCCCCGGCTCCTTTCAGGTGGGTTTTAACCAGACTGTTATATGTTGACTTTCCTAAAGGAGACATGGAACACCCAGCGTGTTTTGGTGAGGGCATGAAGCAGTTTGTCGTACTCGACGCTCTGCCCACAGTGCACTACATCCCCGATTTCATATCAGAGGAAGAAGAGGCCTCGCTTCTACAGCAAGTCTACAGGTCTCCAAAGCCGAAGTGGACTCAGCTGTCGGGCCGCAGGCTGCAGAACTGGGGCGGGTTACCGCATCCCAAGGGAATGCTGCCGGAGAAGATTCCTGACTGGCTCCAGACTTACTGTGAGAAAATCTCCTCTCTCGGTGCGTTCAGCGGGAAAACGGCCAATCATGTGTTGGTGAACGAGTACAAAGAAGGAGAAGGGATCATGCCTCATGAAGACGGCCCTCTGTACCACCCCACCGTCACCACCATCAGCCTGGGCTCCCACACCCTGCTGGACTTCTACCGGCCCGTCAGCAGCCTGGAGGGCGAGGCGCCGCAGACCGAGGAGAACCGGTACCTGTTCTCCCTGCTGGTGAAGCCGCGCAGTCTCCTGATCCTGCAGGACGACATGTACCAGCGTCTGCTGCACGGCATCCGGGCGGTCAGCCAGGATACGCTGACGGACAAGGTGGTGAACCTGTCGGCGGCCGGTGGCCTGGCAGGGGAGACGCTGACACGAGGCACCAGGGTGTCACTCACTGTGAGACATGTGCCCAAAGTCATAAAGACAAAGCTTCTACTGGGAAGGAAATGATGAAAGACTGTGTGTGGACCTGAGAGGTTGTTAGAGTTGAAACATCACATCAACGGACATATAATCCCGGCTGCTCTCGGAAGTTAATAGATATAGTATTATTTTACTGGTTGTAATTGGTGTATGTTCTTGGAAAAATGTTCAACCAGTCTCTTATATTATGAGCTGATGTTGGCTTTGCTCAGATGCGGTGTTTGCAGTGCAGAAAGGACAAAGATATGATTGAGGTCCATTTAGAAACAGTGTCATATGTAGTTTTCCCACCAGATGGCGCTGACAAGTTTATTTTTACCCACTGAAACGTGTCTGGTCAGTTCATATCATCATCACAGCTCTTTGGTGTAGAGAACATTGTTGTGTAATGTCTTCACTGAGTCAGGACAGACAGATTTGTTCAGTTTGAGAAAATAAGAAACACAATTTGCACTCTGGGAAATGTAGGTTCCAGCTTTTGTTAAACTTATGTTTATCAGTCTTGCTTTAAATCTGGCTCATTCATTGTCTGCTCTCTCCACCAACTCAACTGCTATGTTGAGTTCAGATTTATCAAGAAATCTATTTTTTTTGCAGATCTATATTTGCCTTGAACTGTCGATACCAGTTGGGTTTTAATATAAAGATCTACTTTGTACAGTAAATGTTCGTGTCTCTTTTGTGTGTTTTTAATGTTCATGCATCAAATGCTACCCGGCTGTTTCATGTGACACAGAAAAGTGCTGCAGACGACAAGAACATGTATGAGACACCACTGGTACATTATGTCATTTATTAAACAGTTTCTTTAAGATCACTTTTATCTTTGAAGTTCCAACTGGTGTTTTTCATGCTTTGAGTGATTTTGACCACAAAGTCACCAGGTCTTTTATCTACTTGTATCATGTAGTTGTGCCTTGGTTTGTGTGGAATACAACAGAAAGTCTTTGTCACCATGTCCTCTCCCTGCAAACGCACTAATTTTGTTTCACTTTGCTGTGAAATCATATTTCACAGGAGGACGCCAACACAATGGAGCCCCAAGTGAAACGCCGGAGAGAGTCGGCGTGTGACACTGACTCCTGGGTGGCTTACCCCGTGCTGTCAGATGAGCTGTCACGAGACGTGGAGTTGATAGAGGCGTTCGCTGCGCCCATTGTCGACAAGAAGGAGACATCTCGACTCGTCAGGGAGCTGAACAGCCTCCACCCGCTGAACGGCCTGCCGCACATCAAGAGGGTGAGGGCTTGCAGGGAGAAGGGCAGCCGTCACCCTCTGGAAGTCCTACTGTGCCTCGTCAGTGATGCACCAGACATGAAGGCGGTGAGCATCGACTCGCTGCTGCCCTCGGATGGAGTAGGACACGATGGATTAGGTGAGCCTTTCGTGGTGAAGGTCCCTTCACGTCCCGCCTTGACCCGACCTCAGTTTGAGCTGGCGAGCAAACACTGGCCCACCTCCTTTCACGAGGATAAGCAGGTGACCGTGGCTCTGAGAGGAGAGCTCTTCAACCCACAACAAAAAGCTTTGATGCACATGCACATGATGTCTGCTGTCGCTGCTGCCAGAGCTGGGAAGGAGACTGGGATGGAGGCAGTCGGGGCTGTCGTGGTGAACCCAGCTACACAGAGGGTCATCGCAGTGGGCCACGACTGCCGAGGCGACCATCCCCTCCACCACGCGGCCATGGTCTGCATCGACCTGGTGGCTCGGAGTCAGGGGGCTGGGTGTTATTCTTTTGACAAATACCCTGCCTGCAGTTCTGCCTCACCAACCTCAGACACAAGTCCTGACGCAGAGGCCAGCGCTCAGCCGTACATCTGCACCGGCTACGACCTCTATGTGACCCGAGAACCTTGTGTCATGTGTGCCATGGCGCTGGTCCACTCCCGGATTGGCCGTGTGTTCTATGGGACAGGCTCCACTGATGGGGCGTTTGGGACCAAATTCAAAATCCACTCCCAGAAGGATCTGAACCATCGATTTGAGGTTTACAAAGGAGTCCTGAGCCGGCAGTGTGAGGATCTTCACAGGCTGGACGACCACATGCAAAAACCAAGTTTAGAGGAACCTAGGTGATTGATGCATCGCTCCAGATTCTTAGTTTCAGTTACAAGAGGATAACATTTTATAAAATAAGTTGTTTTAAATAAAGTTTTTAATCCTGTGGTGGCTGTTCTATTTAAAGCATATATAAAGTTAAAAACCAGTACAATGTTTGCAACATGATGCTGATTTTCCATCATGGGGCTGAATTTAGAAGTTCTGTGACTTAAAAGCTTAGTTAGAAGAAATAAAGAGAACCTCAGTGACTCAGGAGCCTGACTTCAGATACAACACCTGCACAGGAAATATGGAAACAGTCTGGACTGTTGCTTCTGTGATAGTTTGGTTCTCCACCACTGCTCAGGATTCTACATGATGTCAGCACCATTTATGAAAACAGATTCCTATGATGACCATTCATCTGGAAACTAAACCAACTGTAAAAGTCCCTCATAATGGAGCTCTGCCCGATCAGGCTCTGATCCAGCTCTTTTCCAAATGCTCAGATTGTCTTCGTCATAAGATCAATGAGTGTAAAAGAAAATTTGTAATATTACATTTTATTTTAGCATTTGAAAGCAATATAACAAGTGAAGACGGTGTAGTGGTCTGAATACTTTCCTAATGCAGTGTACATCAGAGTCAGTTTATCACAGGACACTACAGACCTGACTCACTAAACACTTCACCTGACTTCCACATACAGGACCTTTATTTTGACAAACGGGACATAACGTTCACACAAACAAAAACTGTACAATGAAAACATTGCCCTGTTTTGATTGAGTCACAAGTGACAAATGATTCATAGACCAAGGAACTCATGCAAAGACAGAGTATGATTCCATTCTTCACTCATTACAAAATGAGAGTGTACCGATAAACGAACCACAGGCTCCTCCCCACAAGAAGTAAACATCTTTGAAAAATACATTAGGGACTTCTCTGTGGGTAGAAACAAACGTATTCTCACATCATGTGAATTGAAGGAAAAGAAAGAAAAATATGAACTAAAGCAAAAGCCTGACTGAAGCCTGGGCCAGCCCAGGTCTAAGCAGGCCAAAAATACATCATTAAATATTCACATAAGTTAGTGAAGCGTATTGCATCCTGTCATCTACACACAAAATCCTGTTCTTTTAAACATTTAATGTACAAACTGAAAATCCTATCGACAACAGTGGCATTTACACAAACTGTACGACTTGGTTTACACATCGGTGGTACAAACCACATAGGAATCAACTGTGCTCTCTATGAGGCACAGCATTTACAATGTCTTAATACTTGTTGATGCCGAAGATCCTCACTCCGTGTAGCTGCGGCAGCTTGGGAATCAGGACGCTCAAAAGTGAGGCAGTGTTTATGATGAAGTGTGTCGTGTCGTACTTTGTGTAGAAACTTGCCAGGAAGTATCTGCAGAGGAAGACGAGAGGGATAAAAACAATAAACCACTAAATCATCTTGATACAAGAAAAGAGAAATAAGATCAAAATGTGAGCACAACTTCTTCTTGCACATGGATTCTATGAACTTCAGCCTTTTACTTTCAACAGTTATTCCAAAACAATTGGTCATGATCAATGTTCTACTTTTAGAGCTAAGGAGGAAATAATGTCATAGTAGTCAGCATGAACGACTGGGTTTGATTAAACAGATGCTTGAATGATTAACAAGTGGAAAGACAGAATAAGAGTTTATCTGGCACATACAGAATGATCGGGGAGATGGTGAAGAACTTTCTGGAGGAAGTGAACTGCACGCCGTAGTCCAGCTGTTCCCAATGTGTAAGAAGTCTTGCTTTTCCTTGGTCTGGGGTCTCGAAGGGTGTGCCTTTCACCGCATGCATGAACACATACATTCCCTGCAGACACAAAAACCTCATCAACAGGGCACAGTTACAGTTTGGGATGAATAAGACCATTGCAGACTGTTTGAATGCTTTGAAGTTTCTGTTTTTCCCATATTTTCACCATTAAAACCTTCATGAAAACAATTACTTTATTATAAAATTCAACAGGTTTTAAATAACTCCACATTGTATTCAGAATATTTAATCGAGACTGAATTCACCCTCTGCTTCTCCAAGTATCTAACGTTCCATTTACTCTGTGTCAAAACACTGGAATTCAGCTTTAAATGGAAAAGCTGCGTTACAGAGTGGAAAGTAATGACTACTGTGAGGACAACAATGGGCTACAGTTGACCTTACTGGTTTCTGTTAATAGCCTTCTGTTGTGGCTGTGATACACAATCCTTGTAAAGTGCTCAGAACTCACACTCATCAATGATATCACACACACACACTGACTGGGTTTCTTTATGTGCCGGCCAGCCGTTTCACAATGAGGGGTCAGTTTTGTCTGGAGACCTTATATGGAGTGGAGCAATTATCATAATAGATCATGTGTCAGGCCGCCACAAGGAGAGCCTCCCCAAAATAGAGCATATTTTAACAAGCACACACAAGCACGGGCAAGACGGAAGGAAACTGACACCCTCTCATATCTAGCTGGAAGCTACGTTTAACTGTGGTAAACCAGGTAATGATTTCTAACACATCCTCAAATCAAGTGAGCGGTTTGACAATGATCTGCGACAGTGTGAAAGTGTTACTTACAAAGTTGTGAAGGACATTAGTGAGAGTCCACACCACTGGCACACTGAAGAAGGGAATGCTCAAGAGCACAATGTGAAGTATTCCAACACCAAGTGCATAGGTCAGCCAGATCCCCCGACTGTTCATCACCCGCGTGTTAGGGTTCACCTCACTGTGTGCCACACCCACATTCATTCTGGTCTGTGGACAGCGAAATACAAACATTCACAAAACAGGATTTCACCTCGTTGGAACATTTAGATTTGTTATTTCACTCTTTTAGATATAATGGTGTTAAAAAGTCACAGGTCAGCTCTTGATATTCAGCTGCTCAGGTTGGGGGGGGGGGGGGCATCTATTATACTTCACTGCATCTGGAGATTGATGCATTAAACGTTGGTAGTTTTTCTGTAGTGTCTGTTCTTATTAATCATTTGTGGCCTTGAGCAATGACTGAGGCTTTAACATGTCTAATCCAAACAAGCACTGGATTTCTGTTTTAATGTCAGGGAATTGAATCCCCACTTTTACTCACTATAAATACTGTACATACAGTATCTGCAACAGGCCTGTGTACTTTTTTTCTTACTTTTTTGTGTGCAATTTTCTGTTTAATAAACCTCTGTTCAGAGTAACAATACACAATGTACCACTGCAGCACTTTTCCCTCCCTGCAGGTCTAAATGTGACAACAAGGAAAAAAGTTATTGTGCAATCCTGTTGAACTTTGCCCTGTGGCCCGCGTTCAGCCGCCAGACTGGAATGAAGACACTGGAAAACTGTTATTGCGAGAAGGAATGAAGACTTAAACCAACAATCAAGGCCTCTCAGCTGTGGCAGTGCACTCATTTACCAGTATTATTACATTTTGGCTTTTGCTAATCGTTGCAAAATGTATAATGCACCAGAGGGAATGAGGATTTCCAGTCTGTGTGCATGGTTTCTTTTTACACTAAGATAAATATAGCTGTGCACATTCCCTGATCCTGAGGTCAAATCTGATGCATTCGGTGCTGGTTTCAGTTAATAGACAGTTTCTTCTTCACTGCTGCTGCACACGAAGTAACAGATGCACGTTGTTTGCATAACGGCTCTTGACAACCGACACAACACGAGCTGCAGCGGACACACAACTGGAAATCACCTCGGACATGGTTTGACCGGAGTGGGAACACAAAACTAAGACCCGACTATTTGCTGAATAACCGCGGAAGCTTCACCTCCTTGCAGGACCATCAACACATGACTGACTTAACGCGTAGAACAGATAAGATGCCCCCCCCCCATCCCCGGTGCCTCGATAGGTAGGCGTGTGAGCACGAAAACCTCCGTTCAGACATGCGTTCGTTTCCAGCACATAGCCCGACCCGATCCTCCTCCGTATTCCAGGTTTGTCGGCATCATGACGCGGGTCACAAACCTTTTGAATTAACGTGCGTGAGGTTAAACCCGCAAAAAAACAACAGTAAAGCACGCTGCAGCCACAGACAGCGGCGGCACGGACTCACAGGTAGCAGCAGTCAGTGGGTTGGGGGGGGTGGGTGAGGGTGGGGGGGTCTTCACGGAGGACAGGGGCTACGGACAGAAAGCGTCTGTGCCCTGTTGATGTGTCCAGGTCCGGCGCTGACAGCACGTCGCTCACTGACCCCGCGGCGGAAGTAGACGTGGGGTTCAAAGGGGAGTCAGCGCCGGTGGAAAGGGGTGACGTTCGATTCCCTCGTTTCAAACCAGCAGGCTCAGTCGTGGCGTCTCAAAGCGAACCGAGCAGATAACATGTGTGTGTAATGGTGGTTTGGTTCTATTTTGGTTTGTTAGGTTTGGTTGTGGTTGAGAAATGGTTCTACTCCCGAAAGCAATGCACGTTTAGGTGAGCCTGACTCCACGTTGCGCCTGTTAGTCTGCACTCAGGGTGGTAGCTACACCATGCCTCGCTGAGAACCCGCCCTCGTGTAAGTGCCAGCCAATCAGCGGGTTAAAGAGGGGGCGGGAATCCGGGTCGTTTCCGGGTTGTCGCTGCGTCTTGTTGGTCTTCACAGCTTCTTCAAGTCAGTATTTTTCTGTTAAAGTTCAAATCACGATGTTTATATCTGCGTCAGAACGTGATGTGGCCTCTTCTTTTTGCACTGGTTCCAGTTGAACAGTCAGAGTGGACCAGTATCAGCTGCAGACCAGTTAAAGTCCCATGTAGAAGTGCCTGTCAGCTCATTTATGGATGTTTATTTACTTTATTAAATAGCTTATCGTGTTGTTATTGACTGGAAGAAGACAACTGGAGCCATAATCTGTTGTCAGGTGACTCGTTTAATGTTTACAATACGAGGGCTTCTTATTCTTTAATAGATTCATATATATATCTACTTGGGAATTGATTAAAATGACCAAATAATATGCAAATAATCTGAGTTTTCCTTGATTTGTTTCTTGTGTATCTGAACCCTTAACTACAGATCCTAGTTTCTTTGAAATTGAACTCACTGGTAAAAAGAAAAACTGGTTTGACATCTGTAACTAACAGGCTGCTAGAGGTGCGTGTTAAAGTTCATATGAGGGACACAACAGAAGACTTCATGCCTCATATGAAGTCACAGAAAGATGTTAATGAGGTCAAACGACCCTCTTGTCCTGTTGTCTGTGATCGATGCAGCTGTCGCCTGAATGTCAGACACTCAATGATGAGGCCTGCGTCAGTAAACATTTTTTTTTTTAAAGTTTCAATACCAAGTTGAATGTTTAACACAGTGCTGGCCTCAATTTTCAGGAAAAACTCAGTGAAGGTCCTGGAAAAGGATCTTTTAAGAGGATGTAACATTCAAACATTAGTTATATGAGCAGCAGCAGCAAATTCCAGTTTTCAACATAAAGAATCTTTGTGGCAGCAAGACTTGTAACTCTGTTTACATCGACACCGAGCGTGTTCAAAACTCCAGATGCAGAGGGAAACTGACTCAAAAGCAATAACCAGTCTCTTCTCCCACAGATAACTGGAATCATGAACCAGCTGCCACGAGACACTGTGCGGCTGCTGTCCAGCTCCCAGGTCATCACCTCCGTGTTGAGCGTTTTGAAGGAACTGTTGGAAAACTCCCTGGACGCCGGAGCTTCGAGCATCGATGTTAAACTGGTACAGTGTCTTAATGACAGATTCTGGAGTAAGACAAGTGATTATTAGGTTTTGGATACAGCAGAACCTGGATTTGTTTTCTTGCCCATTTAGCAGCAACATTATTCTTATATTTGTTCGTAAATTTTGCAGCCGACAGTATGTACAGACTTTTTTCCCACTGCAGGAGAATTATGGTCTGGACCGGATAGAAATACGCGACAATGGCCAAGGGATCAAAGCCGCAGATACTCCTGTTATGGCAGTGAGACATTATACTTCAAAGATCTGCTGCCACGATGACCTGGAGCGTCTGGAAACGTACGGCTTCAGAGGAGAAGCACTGGGCTCCATTTGTGCAGTGGCAGAGGTGAGGAGTCTTTAACAGCAGAAGTAGATATGTGACATGTGAAGAGAAACCTAGTTAAAGTCATTGGTAAAATAAAAGCAGATTACAAAGTGAAAGAAAGGCTTTAACACAACCAATCACAATGATATAATAAGGATCACATATGAATCCTGGTGTGTCGGTCTAAAAACCGGTTCGATGTCTTGTCCCGTTTGCTTTCAGGTAGCCGTCACCACGAAGACAGTGGAGGAGGACATCAGCGTCCAATACATGTTGAGCTTCACTGGGGAGATTGTCTCTCAGAAGCCGTCTCACTTGGGTCAAGGCAAGGCTGAAGTCGTTTAATGAATCTCCCAGTGAGCAACACATTTCTGAAAATCCAATGCACTCTAATCTAATCTATCCGGATAGTTTCCCCCCCACAAAATGCTTATTAAACAATAATCCACACTTTAACAAATATGTGTCCAGGGTAGATCTAGTCCACCTGCATCCACGGGCCTTGTAGGAACATTTACATTTAAAGTTAAAAGCTGTGACACACGTCTTTTCTTCTGTGTTGAACAGGTACAACAGTGAGTGTGCTGAAGCTGTTCAAGAATCTCCCGGTGAGGAGGCAATTCTATTCCTCTAGCAAGAAGTGCAAAGAGGAGCTGAAGAAAGTCCAAGACCTGCTGATGGCGTACGCTATAATCAAACCTGACCTGAGGCTCACGCTCGTTCACAATAAGGTGAAGATCGAGTCACTTTTACGATTTTAAGGGGAGGGGAAAGTATTTCATCAAGAGAAATCATGAAAACAAAAGAAACACAAATAGTTCCTGCTGCTGAGACAAGTAAAGCTGCTGAAACGGCAGAATTTTAACACAACTAAACAAAGGGGGGAAGAACACGTTGGGGTTTTGTTATAATTTAAGTCTGTCCTGTAGAGTGACATAATCTTCTTACAGTTTGTATCCACACACACACACACAGCAGCCGCTAGGTGTCCTCATTTGTCTTCAAATGACTGAACATCACTGGTTCAAAAGCCTCCTCAGTTTCTGTTGTGTAGTGTTGTATCATATGATGAACGATGATGTGTGTTACAGCACTGAACTCCTCTGTAAGATTACGTGCTAATTAAGACATTATGTAAATCTTAAAAGGTAAAGAAGGAACAGGAGATGCTTGATTCCTGCAAATCTTACCACAGCTATTGTTTTCAGCAGTTTACTTAATACATGACTCAGTTTAATAATCACATTGAGCCAAAGAATAGTTTGCACTCACTGACATTTACAAGATTAGGAACAGAAGTAGAAACAAGACAAATTAAAAATGACAAAGAGCCTTTAGAATTCCACCCACTTTCACCTTATTGTAATAACTATAATAATATAATGGGAATTATTGCAAACGTGTAAGCTGTAAGTTACATGTACAAGGTGTGCATGGACTCATTTGATTCCCTTTCAAATCTGTAAATTCCTGAAACACAAAGTTACAAAATGAAGCTTGTCGGGTAAATAATTAATCAAACACAGTTGTCAAAGTCCTGATTGTATCAGTGACCTAAGAAATTATCATCTATGATAGCAAAGCTTCATTTGGCTTTTGGACAAACACAATAACTAAATGTTTAAAGAGCCAAACAACAGACCTGTAACCTGGAAGTAGCTGGTTTAGTGTTTGCTCTGTTCTCATTACCATTAAATAAATCATATGCACACAACACAGTGCGTGTGCCTGTAGTTAATAAGGAGTAATTATAAGTTGTAAGAGTCTTTTTGAGTTGTGTGCATGTGGTTTTGAAATGAGTTACACAACATGACCACAGTAGCTTGTTTACTAATGGACTTGTTTTGGATTGAAATATTATTAAAGTTCTTATCATACAAATCATTAAACTTACCTGATCACAGACACAGTTATGATGTGTTTATTATGGCTACAGCTAATAGTTATTTTCATGATGGATTTGTAAGCAATCACATGTAAGCAAATATAAATGTTATTATTTAATACTTAAGATATTAAATGAATAATCACTGTTAGCTGCTAAATACCTCTTTCACTGTAACTCAGTCTTCAGGGGGATTCAGAGCACCCTATATCTTTGAGCTTTTATTTTACTGATATCTGTTGTACTTAAATCCATAAGAGCGGCTGAAAGAATTTCTTAAGGTGAATTATTATATTATTCCTGTATTTTCCCGTGCAGGCTCCAGAGTGCTCTAATGTCACATGCTCTTCACAGCAGGCTGAGAAGCACGATGCCGTATTAAGAGAAAAGCAAACACAAATAATAACGAAACCTCCTGATGCAGCAGGAGTGTCGACTGGGTTTTGCAGCTGTTAAGGGAACAATGAAGTCTGTCTGCAACCTGAAACTTAAGACTAGTAAATCTACAACACACTGTGCGTCTTAAACTAATAAAAATCTTTGAGTTGTGGCCCAATCCCTAAAATGCTCATACGTCATTACAGCCACCGCTTGACTCCGCAAAGAATTGTAACTAGTCATGATTAAAAAATGTGTCTCCTGCTGTATTGATAGTTTAGTGTTTGCTCTTTCGGGCTGTTTGTTAATGTGCGTCAGCAGAACAACTACATGATTGTTGGTTCAGTTTTCATAACTTTTGAAAAGATTAATCATAATTTCATTAGTGATAATAAGACTTATATATATATATATATATAATCAGATTGCTCATTTCAATTCAATTACTCTTACAAAAGTGTGCGTCATTACATAATAAGTTCACGTTTTTTTTGGTGTGCAGAAAAAACCAGTAATTGCATTTTGGTTTGTTCCATTTCACAAGAGCAGATTAATCATCCGAGGAATTATTTAGCAGCTGACATTTCCATTCATTACAAGGTTTCAGACCACAGCTAAGTGTAACTGTCATTTGCCCCAAACACAAATATGGCTGATGGACGGTGAACTCTGATTTGGCTGATTATGACGCCTGAGTAAGTTGCTGAACACAGCTGCAGGCTTAACCCCCGATTCGGTTTCAGGCTGCAGCTAGTTTGTACACAGAAGTGTATATAGGTGGTGTGGGTCACGGAGCAGCCACACGACTCCCGTATGAATTTCATAGAAATCAGTTCTGAGGTCGTCAGGTTAGAGTAGTAAATCCATTTTTGCACAATCAGCGCTCAGTTGCCCCTATCCTCTATCTCCAACTCTGCTATTTGGCTTGTGTCGTGTTTCACAGCTTCTTCAAGAACTGTTTACAGGAGTGATCCGTTTACATGCAGGAGATTGTGTATTTAATATCTGCGGCATGCGCTGCAACACTCTGCATGCTTTCAGAAATCAACACTCGGGAAATATATTCACTGTTAAACACAAATTAAAGCCCACTTGTGGGTGACAACATATTTGAACTGTTTTCTGATCAGACATGTTTTTGAGGTGTCATTTTTTATTTCATTATTTTATTGATAATTATGTAATAATTTCGAAAAATCCTTAATGATGTTTATGAAAATAATCATGACCCCACTTCATGATGTTTTCTAATCAATGAACAACATTTTCATCATCAATCATCAGTATAAACTAAACAAATTCCTGAAGCTTTGATTGCTATCGTGTTGAGTCAATTATTTTGGACTCAAGGATGAAATCATGTTTTAAGAAGTAGGAGTAAGAAAAGCAAGAATATCAATTTGTGTCAGGTCTTGTAATGATTTATTCTGTGATGTTAATTTAAGCACCCGTTAAATTTTACTCTTCCTCAGCTCCCTAAGCTTGGAACACTGAAATTTAAGCTTTTGTCCGTCTCTTGCTGAATCATTTGACGAATGTAATATATGAACTCCAGATGTGTTGGCAGCTTGTTGGCCCAGTTACTATCATAACAGGTGTTTTGTGCAGTGTGATCGCGTGATGTGGACTCGTGGAGGTTGACTCGTGTCATATTGTTCCAGGTGGTGATTTGGCAGAAGTCCAAGGTGGCCGATCACAGAAGTGCCCTCGCTGCTACACTGGGACCCGGCGCTGTGGCCAACCTGCTTCCATGCCACTACCACCAAGAGCAGCCAGAGGTTAGTTCAGGGGAAAGTGCTGAGATGAAACAAACGTGTTAGAGAGGATACCTTAGTTTACATTAGTTTAAAAAAAACACACACTTTTTGATATAGTCAAGTGTTGCCAGTGTGTTGAGTTGTCGTATCATCCGATGTCAGGCTCACGTCTCCTTTGAACGTGTGAATCAAATGATGGAACTAATGTGAAGAGACAATGTGGTGTGCATTGCTCTCTGACGGATGAGCGTCACAGAGCTGTATACTTACCCCCCCCCCCCCCACCTCATGCACACACCTTGCACTTATTGCTCTCGTACTGTGGCTCCCATGCCGCCTTGCCCTTCATTACAGGCAACAATCATAACTTCAAATAACATGTTACAGCGTTTTCAATCAAAATCCAAATCAAATATTGTGACACTTGATTGAAAAAAAAAAAAGAATCTGTTGAGTTAGCAGTATGTGTTGTATATGTGCAGAACAAATAAGTGCGTGCACGCTATACTTGACTGTGAGCTAATAACCTCGTCAGGAACGCCTGGTCACAAGCCAGCAAATGTGGCCAGTTGGGGGCTCGCCAACTCTTTCTTTGCCCTTTTCTTTTGAGTTCTTTCCTGATGAAAAGTGAATTATTTCTGTTAGCTAAGCTTTGCTGTGCTGATCATAATTGAATTACGAGTGAGCGGTAACTTTCTGCTTGGTCACGGTAGGTGTCGTGTGGCTCGTACCTGCTGCCAGGCTCCCAGCAAATCCAGTCTGACAGATATGGAGCAGCCCTTTTCACCCTGTTTCTCTCTCCTTCTCCCCTTTGTTGTTGTTATTTTGCTGCTGCTGCACTTTGGTTCCCGGTTATGAGAACAACCTTTCACCTTTTCCTCTTTACACCCTGTAGCAATGAAAGAGAACGTTTTCTCCTCCTTGTCCCCAAGAGCGAAGCTTAGTGATCAAGGGAGCCAGGTTGACAATTTCTCAGGGGGCTCGCTCGGGGGTGAGTCGTAAGCGCTGTTCCTCTGCAGAACAAAATGTGACACTCGTTCCTGACGGCACGACTACACATAGCTGCGGCCCTTTGGGGCCAGAGGTGCCATACATGCTCCCATAAAGTGACCCTAATGAGCAGAAATAGAGAGAAGCATATGTGCCGTGACCTGAAACAGCAGTTCATTTATTAACTTCATTGGCGTGCGTTGCTGCTAATAATGAGCCCTGGGCCATGTGGGGGAAAAGCATAGCTATTCTCTGCTTGCAATCTTTGGAACTTTAACAGCTTTCCATGATTTCTTACTAGCCCATATTCATAATGGAGATTTGAGTGCAGTTGCTCAGTTTTGTGCAGAGTCGTCGACTTTGGCTCTTGAGAACTACCTCCGCTGGGATTTTAGGTGAAAGGTCATTGTTTAATATATGTGTGTCTCTATTAACATTTGCATTATATAATATGATGCAAATGTTATTGGTATTATGTCTTTACACTGCCTGTTTTACTTATTGTCAACTGTACCATCCTATTTGAAAATACGATATGGGATAGTTTATTTAATGAAGTTCCAAAACTAGTAGTTTCACCAGCAGATGAGAATGACAACATGAAAACATCAGTAGTAGAACACATTTGAATAATATCTGAATCTTGCATGTATGGCGTCTGCTTTGTGCTTGTGTTGGGTTATTAATATTATAATTCTCTTTATTTTGTTCAGATCTCTTTAGAGGGTTTTTTCCCGAAGCCTGGAGCAGATTACTCGTCTACCAGCTCATGTAGCCCTGACAAAACTTTTCTATTTGTCAACAACCGGCCGGTCCACCATAAGGATGTAATGAAGGTAGAATCATTTTGGGATAAATAAATGCAACAGACTTAGTTTGTACAATGAATGTTTTTCTTTGTCTCTAAATGCATTCTCTTCTTTTTTTTTTTCCGTTTCCCTGAAAATCGTATGTCCGTGTTCCATCTTAAATTTGATCATCAGCTGTTGCGTCAACACTACGCGGCTCAGTATCCAGGTGACTCAGCCTCAAATCGATATCCCACCCTTCTGCTAAAAATGACCGTTTCACCCTCTTCAGTCGACGTCAACCTGACACCGGACAAGACCCAGGTTCTACTTGTTAACAAGGTGACTGTTTAGTGTGTGTTGTATTTGTTCAGATTTAACAATGACGAAATCTAAAATAACTAAACTCTGGCCGTGATTGGACGTTTAACTGTCATCTGTGATCTGTGTGACGTTCAGGAGGCTGTGCTCACTGCTGTGGAGGCTTTGCTGGTTTCTCTCTATGGCTTTAAACCTGGTAGTGATCCCTCGGCTGAGACTGATGCTTCACGACTCGTCACTGAGCAAAGTAAAGAAATGGATGTCGGTGTCGCCAACCACAATGACAATGGCATCACTTTGTCTATTGCAAAGGACTCTGATATATCACTGCCCCCCCAGACCTCGAACAGCAGCTCTTCATCTTCTGTGGCAGAGGACTGGATCGTCAACCAGTCCAGCTTTTCTCTTTATGATGATGAAATGGCTCAGAGCTGCACTCAGACGACAGAAACAGACTCGGCAAACAAATCTTCGGAAAGACTTGAGGACAATGTGGGTTCAGTGACAGAAACAAACAAACACCAGATCTCCGCTGAGGACTGGAGTCGTGGGACGGCCCTGACTGACCCTGTATCCAGAGAACCCCTGCAGCCCGTTAAAATCCACCAACCCTCCAAGCTCAATGGTTCCGACCTGGATGAGTTAAAGAGCCACAGCAGCTCGAACAAAAAGACGTTCAACAGCATAATAGAGAAGCGGGACGCTCTGACAGCCTACGACCTGATCAGCAACCGTGCCATCAGGGCGCCGCTCTCGTCTACCACCTCGTTGGAGAAGGAGGCCAGAGCCGAGGTCCTGAGGGAGGAACCCACAGCCGGCCTGCAGGATGTCAGTGTCACCGCTCAGGAGAGGTGGAAAAATCTGAGGGAGGACGACCATAAGAAGTGAGTTTCCAGACCTTCACCTTTCCAAGCAGTTGTTTCCATTTCTTGTTATTTGCAAGGCAGAGGGAGTTGGGAAAGATTGACCTGTCATTTGCATGTGAGAAGCCCGGTCTGGAAAATGATGTTGATACGAGCTGTGTTTCTAATTTCCTGACCGTGTCTGATAGTGAGCAAGGTGGACCACGCTTTTCCACAGTACAGGTATCAGTAATGATGACATAGTATTCCATCTGTCCAGAGGATTCCCATGTCCACTCTAAGTTTATATATCCTCAACGTTAAATCCTCAAAGAATGCTTTTATTTTATCATTTCATTAAACATAGACATTGACACCTGAGACAGGATAATCTGATTTCATGATGGAGTATTTGAAATGAACTCCCTGTTTATTAGAAACATAAATATCCTGTTTCTGAGTAAGTTCTTACTCAGAACCTTATTTTATTTTATAACAGCAACACAAGTTAACTCAGCAGCTGTTCAACACAGAAGAAATGGCCAAAAGACAAAACTAATACTAGAGAACTTATTCTTCTCCAGAGCAGGGTGTTATGGGTAAATGTCGGTCACAGGTTATCTGATTCTGATTCTGATGCAGCGTGCTCACCTTCTCAATGCCAACATGTTGATTCAAGCTATTGGTCAGGAGGATACTGGCTGGAAACAGAGATTAAACTAATTTAAATAAACAGTTTAAAGTACAATTTGTAAACATAAGCATCAACATTTACAGGATTCAGGTGAAGGTGAAAAGTGAGGGATATGAACCGGTGTTTACTCATTTGTTTATTAGGGACTGGAACATAAATATAAAACCTGAATGTCCTGTATCCAGGTTCACACAAGTCTCTTTGTCCATTTCAAAATCTCACCTACCCTTACTTCATAAGTGGAGTCAGGAGTGACACATAGTTGGCTTGTCAGGAATAGAGTTGGCACAGAGCAGATGGAGGTAATGAGAGTTTGTGTTTGACCCTCGCGTCCCTCAGAGTTAAATGATTAACATTATGAAGGTAAGACAGGATGGAGTTATTTAGACAATAACAAACAAGAAAATAACACAGTGATCGCATGAATGTGCACACTGAGTGGAAAAGGGCTTTATTTGTTTGATTTTTACTAAACTGTGAGATCCAAGCACATGGATGGTTTATACAATGGAGCTGGTCTCAGATCAGAAAACACGGCACAGTGTACCGACCACGTGCAACTCTTAATTTATTGAAGTGGTTGATTGCATCGAGAACTGATAATGAAAGAAGTACAGGAGTAAATGTTGTCATGTAGTGATTAGAATCTTCTAAAATGCTCCAGGTGCACACGTGGGTAAAAAGAAAATGCAAACTGTGCTCCACCAGCATCATGGAATAACACCATTATACTGGAAGTGCTTCAGCCCAGTTACGTAAGACTGCACGGCATATCAATTTAAAGTTATTAAAAGGTTGGAAAATATGTATCAGCAGTACATGGGCCCTTATATAAGGTATGGAAGAGTGCATGGAAAAAGACATCTGTTTAGAATCCGTCCTAGCTGCGCTGCTGTCTTAAACATGAAATGAGATGTGGCAAGCACTTGGCCCCTTTCACTTCCACTGTTAAGTGGCACGACACTTCTAGGAATTATCCTTGAAACAGGTTATTTGAATAACCGGGTGCTGAAGTGTAAGGCCTAATGCTTAACACATGAAGCTCTATGGAAACATGAGTTGGCAACTTTGCAGAGGAAAGCACCCTATACATGTATCAGATGCTCAACATGTTCTCTGCATGTACACTGGGAACACGTTGTTACTGGGAATCTGAATTCTTATTTTAGAACAGGCTCTTATATGTTGACCGGACTTAGCAGCCCTGAGTCCGGTCATTCTGAGGTGGAGGAGACCTCCATGGATCACCCAGCTCCCGGTCAAATGTTCCTGAATGTCTGTTTTATAAGCTATCAGAGGAAAAACACTTAATTTGTCCTGTGAGCAACCAGTAGCTTAACATATTGTTTTTGTAACATCATTATTCTGATGCTCAAAACACTCGACTCCCACTTGCTGTTGGAAGGCCAACCTGTTGCACCAGAGATTGCTAGAAAGCCAACTTGGAACTGATTGAATAAAAGTGTTGAACTCTGCAGGTCTGAGGAGAAGGCAAAACAACACCAGGACCAAAGGACCAGGCTGGCCCCTGCTGAGGGCCCCAGAGAGCCCAGCGTGGGCTCCCCAAGGGGCCACGTGCGCAGCCTGAAACGCAAAGCCCCGCTGTCCAATCAGCAGCTGCTGGACGAGCTCTTCTCTGCTCAGCCCCAGAGGAAGATGAAGAACTCTCCACCTCGGCCCTCCCAGCCGCTCCCCTGCAGCGTGGCTGCCCTTCGGCTGCAGCTCCAGCGCCTCTCATCCCAGCGCAGCGCGGCTCCACGGGGCCCCCGCCTTGTAAACCGCCTGGCCTCTCAGAACGCCTGGGTCATTTTATGTGGTCAGAGGCTCATGTTGTTAAACCCATTTCGAGTGGAGGAAGCCTTGCTGTTTAAGAGACTTCTAGAGAATAATATACTTCCAGCTGAGAGACTGCAGAACCCTATACAGTTAACAGATGGGTAAAGTATCACTCACCTCTCACCAGCAAAATGCCAACTCTGACAGTTGCTTTCCTTTTGGGAAAATGCTCACTCGTCCAGTTTCTCTACACACAGTACATTGTAAAGACTATTTTTAAGGCAAAGAAACCCTAGTACTTGGCTTCTATTAGTACTTATCTAATGTAGGAAAGTACAGTGATGCATGTTTAACGTGTCCTTGTGCATCTTTTTTAGAAATCTAGGAGGAGCTGAATATACAGATGTTTTGTGCAACATGGAGAAACGAAGCCCTGAGCTGGACGGACGCTGCCTCTTCTCTGATCCCAGGCTTGTAGCTAATGGGTTTAAAATCAAACTCACTCCAGGTACATTGTAAATAAAAAGTTATTCAATCATTACAGACCAATATGTGTGAAGTCGAGCATTTATCTGCCAGTCACCTGTCCTTCTGAACCTGATAAAACAACAGATGCAAAACAAAGGCACCATAGTACAACACAAAAGTGCACAACACACCCAGTCGATCAGAAAACGGTCTCATTTACTATAGAAAGAGATTATTGGATAATTGTGGATAAGATGAAACATTCCCATCCCTTCAACAAAATCTTTAACCTTTGAATATCATTGCAAAGTGTCTGAATACTTAATTCCATGCCGTATTTCAGTTTTTCCTTTTTAATAAATTTGCTCACATTTCTAAAGTTCAGTTTTTGCTCTGTCAAGGTTGTTTACTGAGGGAAGTTTGAGGACAACACATTCAAAAAGACATTCGTTATAATAACCAATAATCTGTAGCTATACACAGACAGTGAATATATTGCATTTAGTATAAGATATAAGATTAACTAGCATTATCTTTAAAAAAACAAACCTTCAATATTAAAATGTTGAGGCTGACAAATGATTCTGATAATTGAAGTGGGCATCAGTGGAGCTTAAACACGTCTACACTGCAATACAGTCAAATGCAAGCTTGCTGAGAGTTAAAACACACAATTTGAAAAATAAATAAATAACTGCCAGCTTCATTATCATTGTGACGTTATTTACTTCACTATTAATTACTTATTACTGACTTTGCAAAGCCAAGCGGTGCCCTGTGAACATGGGCTGTTTGTGTTGCTGGAGCGGTTCACCTCGGTTGACACTGGCCCTCTGCCCAGCAGCATGGTCTCACAGTGGGTTTGTACCCCAGCGTGCAGGTGAGGAGAATGGTTGCCCTTTGAGAAATTCAAGGAATTTTCATTTGGCACGGCCGGTCCTCGGTGGGTGTGCATGGGATTGAAGGCAGCGGCATATGTAAGATGGTTTCATTGCACAATCTGCGCTGTGTATCTCTGTTGCTTCTGAGGATTGTTGAAAAATGTGTATTGTGAATTCTCGCTCGCATTTGCCGTTATTTTAAAAAAAAACACGTATCTCTATGGAGTTGTTGGTATTACAATCAGGGAATTTGTCAGGGTCTCTTGCTGCTCTCGACATAAATAATAGCAAATGTACTTGCACAAGCGGCGCATCCAGCAGAGACATATTCAATAAATCTAAATGTCTCTGCATCTCCAGTTTTTATTTTTACCTTTCAGACTTCATTTTGCATCCAAAGTCATGTATCAGAAATATAAATTGTCTGTGATTTGTAGTATTTCCTCATGAAATAAGAAGCCATCATTCTTCCACCCTACAAGACAACTTCCTTCCAGTCTGCCGGGGCTTCTATTAGTCATTTAACACTCCATTTGGCCCTCAGCTTGTTTGACTTGGTCCTCACTCCGGCCGTAAACCACAATATTTATTTATTATTCTTTCCTGGAGATAGAAGTAGCGTCTGGAGTATATTAATCCTTGTCCTCTGCTTGTTTTGGCCAGGCCTCACATCGGCCGACAGACATCTGGAAGTGACAGCCATGGCAGACTGTGTGCCGTTCCTCGGTGTGGACGACCTCAGGGAGATCCTGACTGCAGTTCTTCACAGGAAGGCCCGGACCGTCCAGGAGAGCCGGCCGCTCAAAGTAACAAACTACCTTCAGGTGAGAGATGCTGCAAAGTGAGGATAAGAAGGGTTTGTGGAGCTTTTCTTAAATGTGTGAAATGTGATTTATTTTGCGCTCACAGGGAGAAGCTGTGCGACTTGCACGTCAGGTGACTACAAATCTATCCAGGGAAGATGTGGAGGAAATCCTGGTGCGCATGGAGCAGCAGCTTGGGGAGAACAGCAGGTCCTGCATCCACGGCCGGCCGTTCCTCCAGCACCTCTCTGACGTCCCTGTCACCGAGCAGGAAGCTCAGGCCCTGCTGACTCCAGAGCTGCAGACGCCTTCATGAGAACTAACGCTTTGTTTCCAGTCTCTAATGATGTCGAACTTTGTTACAAGCAGAATATCAAAATAAAGTGATCAAGTATGTGAGGCATTTTGTCAACGTGAACAGTTAATTTCTTTAATCTGTATTTATCTGGCGCTTTTCTAGTCTTGATGACAACTCAAAGCTTTTAACAGTTCAGTTTATTGCCATTCACCCATACACACCATAGTGCATCTATGGGCAGGGGCAGTCCGGGGTTCAGTACCTTGCCCAAGGACACGGCGGCATGCAGATGGGGAGGACGGGGATCGAACCTGCACGAGAACGACCGCTCTACCCCCTTTTACAGAAGTTAACTGAAATGAACATTTACAGTAAACTTCCTCATTTAACAGTTTAGTTCACAAGCAGATGATTCACTTGCTTGGGTCATTACTGGTTTTTGGACTGATTTCCTGCATCATTTGCATTTTCTTGGATTAACAACCCCGCTCCTCAGAAAGCAGAGTGACATCTGATTCCCCGACTTGATTTCAGTCCAGAAGCCCGTGCATCTTACTACCCCTCATTGTGGCACCATTGAAATGGGTATTGGCAAGCCGGGGATGTGCGCCCTGCCAGCTACTACCCATAATTCTTTTCCCTCAATTAGTGCCAGCTGCTCGCCCTTTAGTATTGACAGATACTTGTGTTTTATCCCTGGCTGCATTAACTGCTTCAGAGATTTGAGCTGTAATGTCCACCACAAAGTTGAGCACATCCTTGATGCTGTGCTAACTTGCAGTGGTGCCACTTCCTCCAGACATCAGTCTGTTAGTGCCCCAGTGCTGCTGGAGGCTTCCTGTGGGGAAACGGGCTGAGTTAGGCTGAGCTCAACAAGGACTAACAGGCAGTAACGTATAAAACAACACGTTGTATAATCATTCTTAGAGTTTCTCACTCATTTTAAGTAGAACTGAGGGGACGGCAGGTGCTTGTATCTCAGGAACAGGGATCTAACAGGAGAACATTCAGATTGTCAGCACAGGACGTCCGAGCTGACCACACTCAGATAGCAGAAACACATATATCCACACGAGGCTTTCACTCATCACCTTTTCGTATGGACACTGCATCCCACCGCAGGGGAGCGTGCAACCCGACCACTCGTCTTATCATAATATTATAGTTAGGCCCGTGAAAGGTCAAACCGCAGCACACGTCTTGTTTTACGTGGCCTCTGCTGAGAGGACCCACAGATGGCCCCGGCATTGCTGCAGGCCCAGCACTCTGCAAAGTTCCTCTGCGTAGGGGATAAATGCCTGTGAGGAAGCAGAATCTGTACGTGCTGCCTCTGCCCCCCCGAGGGGCATATCAGAGTAATTGGGGCGGATTAACTGATGATCATCTTTTGACCATGTGACCACACCGTTGGAAAGGTCAGCAGCAGTTCACTTTGCCAGCTGTCTTTCAAACCACCTGTCGCATTCTTGTTTAACCTTTTTTTTTTTCTTCAGCTGGAAGTGAATTATTCGCTAATGATAAACCCAAATGTAGAGGACGGAGAAGGGGCCGGTTTTTGGAATCCAAGTTAAATTTGGAATATCACAACCCCTGATGCAAAAATACTCCGTTCACATACAGCGTCATCCAGCTGGTTGTCTGCTCTCCTGTTACTGCCCTAATGTGTATTCAGCAGCCAGGGCAACTGTACACCACTCTCACAACCCAGAGGTAACCGTGCACTTTAACAGAGTCATCAAGTCCAAATTAAAATTACACAAGCTATATTTAACCCCCCCCCCCCTTTTTTCCTGCTCTATTTTTTTGGAACTCTCATAAGAAGTATTCACGCGGAGCCCCTCGGCCGGCTCCGGGTACACGCACCATCTGCTTCTGTTTAGAAACATGAGACTGGATCGGGAGAAAGACAACATTTTATATATTCCTTTGGGAAACGCACGATTGGAATGATGTCATACTCAAAGATGTGGTCATCAAATGAAAAATGAATTTCAGCAGTTTAAAAAGATTTACATCTTCTAAATAACCGATGATCACTAACCAACTTAATTAAATTAAATAAGTTTTTATCACATTTCTCCAAAGGGCATTGGGTTATGATTTGTCTCTCTCTTAAAACGACCCCTTATCAATATGCTGCTAGAGGATCAGCTTCAGTATTGAGATTTCTTTCTCTTGAGATTCACTCGGAAGAATACAAATAGTTTAGTTCAGGCATCTTGGCCCTGAATCCCTACAAGCGTCGCTTGGCCCTAAGTTAACGGTCTAACGTTCCAGGATGAACCAACACAGCATGTTTGGCCACAAACCAAAGTTTTGGATGATTAACTCTCGACCTGAAGATAGAACCAGGGGATCTCCTCCGTTATCACAGCTCAGCTTGTTGGGGACATGGACGACAATCCTGGTGGAGGGAAACTGAACTACAGATTCATGTCAGTGGGATAGGGGGTGGCTGTGGCTCAGGAGGAAGAGCGTGTCATCCCCTAACCTCGGCGGTTCGATCCCAGTCTCCCCTGTTCCATGTGCCGTAGTGTCCTTGGGGAAGATTCTGAACCCCGAATGGCTCCTGACGTCTGGGAGAAGAGCAGAAGTGAACTGTAAAGCACTTCAAGTGTTCATCAAGAGTAGAAAAGTGTCGTTTCAGAGCATTGACCATGGCTTCAACGATTGAGAGCACAACGCCACTAACCATATCTTTACCTAAAGAAGGATTTATAAGGTCCCCTGGAAAGGGCATGTGGACAAGTGGTTGTAAAGAAGGACTCGTAAAAGTGATTTTAAGACAGAAGGGACGCCACCCTCTGAATACCTGGAAAACAAGATGAGGAAAAGTAAGTATTTCACTCCTGCCTATAAAAATGACATCGCACAGAATTACAGCCGCGACATTCAGGATGATTCATACCCCCCCCCCCCCCCCCCCTAAACCCAGACTAGACACACACAGGTGTTTTCACTCGCCTGGTGAGATGTGTTTGGCAGCGCAGGTGTGTTTAGCCTTTGATTGACAGCTTTTCCACCTCTGTTCACTGTGTTAGCTCCGCCCACCCTGGTTTTAACCTGACTGGACTAATCTGCCATAGAACAAACGGGACATGTGCAGCCTTCACTCTCCATTGGTTGATGGGTTTGGCCACATGGGGCAGAGTATTGATCCTCATCTGGAGCTTTTCACTTTTAACTCTTCTTTGGTCTTCTCCTCCTCTTCCATAGCTTTCTATATTAGTGCTAAATAAAGTTTTTGATTTGATCTCTTCATTCCTTCACAAATGACGTGTTTAATTCGACTTTAACTTGATTTCTTAGTAATTTGTGGAGTTCTGGAATCGAGCAGCTGCCGACTGGTTTGATATCTCACACATCAACCAACTCAAGTTTGTTGTGTTGTTTTTTACCACTCAGAGCTGGCAGGCATATTTCCTTGTGGTTTACTACAGTTTTTTTCTTTTTAAATGTGTGTTGTGTGTTTTTGTACCCGTGAGTTTTCACATGACTGTTGTTCATATATAGTTTAACGTTGCCTCTTTTAGAACACTTGTATAAATTAAAACCAATAACAAGCTATAACTACTTCTAAGAGTAAAACACTTATTTCATATTTCACTCAGAATATGTGCAATCCTAACACAATGTGATTATCAGACCTTTTTGGCTTCTTGAACATATAACACATGATTACATTATGTGGGCTTGAACTGAAAGTGATTCCAAAATGTTAGATATTCATCTTGGATTTAATTATAATATTACAAAAATCCCAAACCATCAAACCCCAACACTGAAGCTTTACACAAGGACTTATTCAAGTGTCTTTAAACCTTTAACCACCATGTTCCATATGGGAACCACCATAAAAACCTTGCTCCAGGTTTTTGCTTCCCAGCAGGTAATTGGTGGTGGGGCCTCGCTGTGACGGGGCACGTTTCTGCCAACCGCTGAAGAGCCACTAAGGTTTTTTCTTTATGGGCTTCAGGCCCACACTAATGTGATGGGTGTTAAAAATCCACAGGTTCTCATCTATTGGAGAATTTACAGCCGCACCACATTCAATTTCATGGGTCAGGGGCTTCCACAGTGGGGCCATCAAGTCTACTCGCTTTAACTTTTAATCACTTGTTACCAATTCCCACAGCAAGAGTCGACGTTTTATTCCTTTTATTTGAAGTTATTTTCCGAGCTATAGCACATATCAGATCATTAAAAAAGAGGCAGAATGAAAACACTTCACAGTGACCACTCTGAAAGTCACTGGGCAAACTGCTCCGGTTACCCAGCTCCAGAAAGATCTGCTTTCCAGGAACATTTGCTTCGACAGCAAGTCTGCAGGTCGTGAGATGTTTTCAGGATTCAAGATAACCGAACTTCAAAATAAACATTACAAATGGTGGATTTTTCGAATGAACACGCTCTGAACATATTGCAGCATTTTATAAAAATTTGGATTTCCCTCCATATCAATAAATGTTAAACCTATGCTCAGACAGTCTCCTGGATTTATCCACCAAGGCCTCGTTCTGGAAAGTCCTACCTGCCTCATGAATGTCACTCACGCAAGCTTCTTGTAAAATTAATTGCGCGCCGTAATCTTTAAAAATGTAGCATACATGTTGTGTCTGAGATGTCAAACTCTCTCCTCGAGCTCTTGACACATACCTGATCCTGCTCTACATCCGTCTGGGTTAGGGACATAGGCGTATCATCAGGAGACAGTTGGTTTCCACAATCTGCCCTCCCTCAGTCTCCTCAGAGGAACATCCATTCTTCATCACTGTCAGCTCCTCGTCCCCGGAGACACGACGCTCCGCTGCCTCGGACCTGGGATCGCTCGTCACCTGACCCCCCCCCCCCCCCCCCCCCCCTCACAAACAAACACAGACATTGAGGAATTTCTGTAAACATATCTGGAGTGTTCACCAAATTTGTCCTCTCTCCAAACTTCCAGTAGCTTTACAAAGCCATTAATCACGCAGTAGCTTCCCAGTGGTGACTGTCAGGTTTGCAGTAGGAATAGTGATTCCTCTTCCCTAAGTGAAAAAGCAAGCGCAGTGCAGACGGGAAGGATAAATCACCTGAGAGGTGAAGACAGGCAGCGTTCAGCAGCTGGACATCTGGCCCCAGCCGTATCCTAGACCGGCTGATTTTATTGCTTTTCATTGCTTCTCTTGAGCCACGAGGGGTTTCCACAAACAACCTGTCAATCCGGCCTGAGGTGATCGTCTGCTGCCGGTGGTGCAAACGTACGAATGTGAAGCAATTTGCATCTTTTAATTGTCAATATGTGAGTGGGTTGTTGTGGTCACCTTCTCAGATCCTCGCTCCTGAGTGCCTTGCCTCAGTGCCTCGCTTCCCCGGCTCTCACATGAACCAACGTTAGCTTCGAAATTCAGTCCACAAACGTCTACAAACATCTAAAGTTACTCTTCTGTTTACAACGAGTGTTAGTTCAGGATCATCTTTGTCTCAAACTACTGCCAGGCCCTGAAGCACATTTATAAATACATGTTCTGTCTTCATCTATCAGCACGACGCCTCAGACGCAGACTAAATAAAGACGGACAACGCATCTCCACTTTCTCCCTCTGTCGGAAAACGTATAAAGTCTAAATGTTCCAAATACATTTAGAGTCTGTGGCGTAGCGATGGAGGGATGGAGCAGTGGTGGAGCTGATACACATGTTGGACCAATCGGATTCACAGGTCAGTCTCAGCTGTCGATCACAACGTTTCACCTGTTTCTGTGGCATGAAATAAACTAATTATAACCAAACTTTAACTTATCAACTCATTCCAACGTTGTTTTCAGTTTGCAAATAAGGAAGCAGCTAGTATTTCACATTTTTAACTGATGATTTAAGATTTTTGAATATGTAAGAGGTCAACGTCCAACCAGCAGCCCAGCTGCGTGTCATCCACGGGTCGGGACTGGTTTTGTAGATATTCCCCAGTTGCTCTTTTTCATCACTGTAGCCTGGGAGCTAGCCAGCTGTGCAGGAAGGTGCCATTGGCAGTTTTTCCTTCCGGGGAAAACCCTCGACCCTGAACACATGTGAGACGTGGGTCATTATCCAGACGTCTAGATTCCGGCTGTTTGAGGGACAATGAGAAAAATCAAGTAGAAATCTTCATCAGTGGAATGTCAGATTTGAATCGCAGCTCAAAACAGATGGAAAATGTTTTTTCAGTGTAGCTGAAAATGAATATAAAATAGTTCTGTGCATTTTTGCTGTTAACATTGAGTAAGTTTACTCCAAAGTTTCATCCGACCTCACTTACACGTTCACTTCTTCACAGGTTGACATCTTGACCTTTGCCACAGAGCGACCTGTGAGCAGAACGACTTCTCCAGATGCTCCACACATCTGCTCCAGATGTTATTGGATGCACCTGGCATCTCCCCACACGTTGTCTCAGCTCGGCAGCACATGCAGGACGGGGCATCGTCCTCATTTGTCCAAATGTTGGACATCTTGAGGCCTGGCAGTAGAAATATTGAATCTTAAATTAAGACGCTGTCAGTCTCTCGTATTAAAATGGTTTTATTAAGCCTCTATTTGGAAAAGTGAGATCCTCAGATGAGTGATTGAGGAGGATCACTGTATGCAGACTACATGAATGTTTTTATTTTATTAATTATGTCACAATTTATGAGGAGAAAATAATTGACCGGAATTCATTTTTTTCTAATCCCAGGTGAGACATGTTCTGTGTTTTGGTGGTTTGTGGTTCTTGACTCTAGGTTCAAGTTCACCGGTTTCCATTCACACTCATTTGTTGAAAGGCCTCTGGAGGTTTCATCTCTGTAAAAGCTGCTATCGTCTGTCAGGCGTCGGGATCTCTGCAGAAACTGACCGTCTCCAGAGCCCTTTGAGATTCTCCTGAAATAAACCTGGGTCAAAACACCACTGAAGCCAGCTACACAGCACATGGCAGTGATCTCATGTCCCTTTACGAAGACACGTTCAAATTCAGTAGATCTGCACCAAATTGCACACACTCAGATATCAGATCGGATTTTTAGATTCAAGATCCACGAGTTATTCTCTTAAATGATTGAGATAAATTAAAGCTTTCCTTCCTTCCACCAAGTTTCCTGACAATCTGTCCAATCGCTTTTACAACCAAACAATCAAACACAGACAAAAACATTTCCTCCTTGAGTGAAATAAAATAACAAACATACTCTACAGAGATGAAACTATGGTAGTAAATCTATTTTTGTGATTTACTAAAATCTTTATTTAGTTTTTCTTGGTGCAAAAGGGTAATTTAATTTCCTCATTATTAAACATCACTAATTGAAGCATTCACATCCTACATTATAAACAACAATTTATTAAGGAGGACTACAGGTTCTCTCCATTCATTCTCTATTAGCTTTACACTCCAGGAACCCTGTCCAATAACGGGGTCTCCAGCTGCCTTGGACTTCTCCTTTACATCCTCCTTCCCGTTCTCTCACTCTCACTTCCTCACCTGTCAGAGGTGGAATGTGGCTGGCGGACACAGTCCTCCTGGGTCGGGCTCTGAGCAGATGAGCGACGCTCCGTCAAAATGTTTCCTGTTCAGAAAGCAGCTTGAAACCTGCAGACAGCAGCAGATACAGTGCAGGACGTCCGTTAGATGAAATGCTGCATGATGGACGTTGAACACTGAATAGGAACAGTGACTTAAATGAAGAGAAAGAAAGAGTCTTGTCTGTCATCGGGTTTTTAACTTCTCTTATTCTGTTTCTCCTTTTTTCTTTTACCAGACACATGTTATGTTTGAAACCTTGAGAGACAGAAACATCTCTGAAACCTGCAGCAAATCTTTCTTGGGGGAAATTCACTCGGCTTGTTGCACTATTGTAAAATGGAAACTTTGGCCGTGGGGAGCTGTGAAAACACATTGAATTGACATTAACACGTGACACACATTTTTGAAATTGTTAATATTTGAGCCGTGCGTCATTAGAAACAATGTGAAAGTAAACAGGTGGAAACAGTTGGAGACTATCAGACACATGAGATTACAGACTGTACGCTGGTGCAGTTAAATGTAATAACCAATCATAAGAAACACTATTAACCTTCACTTCTCCACAGTGGTGCTCTTTCATTTACACAGAGGAGTTCGTGGAGAATCTCACGTCCTCTCCTCAGGAAGCAGAGGTTCTGTGGATCCGCTCTGTCCGGGGTCCTGCTCTCCTCCTCTGTGGCCGATCCTCGTGGAACAGCTCCAGCTCGCAGCAGGAAAGGAAGTGGCTCCCAGGGGCCGGGCTCAACTCGCCCTCTACTGGGCGGAAGTCGGGCCTCATCGGTGGAACAGGTCACGCTGGCAGAACGCACCAGAGTTCACATCCTCTCATTAGACTGCAATGCTTTCAACAGCCCCTCACTGGAGAAACGCTAAGTCAGGGAAATTGCTCTGAACGACACTTGTGATGAAACAGGCTCACGGTGATGGGATTGTGCAAGTGTAGTCAGGTAGAGAGAGGGTGTGTGTGTGTGTGTGTGTGTGTGTGTGTGTGTGTGTGTGTGTTGTCTGAACTGTTCTCCTCATACCAATGCACATCGCACACACGCACACTGCTTGTGTAACGGATCAGTTTTCACCATGTGGCTCAGACGTACAGATTCTCAGCTGCTCCCGAGCGAAGTGGGGTCGAGATGTTCAGGTTGTTGTGTTGTGTTGGGTTGTGTTGTGTTGTGTTGTGTTGTGATACTGAAGCGTTTGATTTTGGATTTGATCAGTGAGTCTGCAGAAAGACCCCGAGCTCGCCCGACCCCGTTCCTCAGAGAAACTGTCGGATAAAGATATTTATGGTTTGAAATAGATTTTATTGTTTGTGAATAGAATATTGTATTATGGGGTGACCATGGCTTTGAACTGGGTTAAACACAATGATCCTAAAGATCAGATTATTGACAATAAGCGTCTTTTCTTCTCGTAAAGTGCAAATGTTACAAACTCCTGGACTCGAGGCAGAAACACACAACGCAAACAAACAACTCAACAAACAAGCTAGAAACTTTATTTGTTAAAACAAGTATATAGAGTCGCTGTATTACATTTTCTGATGGATTGTGGTTTTCGTACATTTTACCAACAGTGGTTTAGAAAGGCAACTCCTACTGGAAACAATGGCATATGTATACAATACAAATAAGCAAATATATCAAAATCAATTTTACAACTTTTGTAGCAACCAATGTTTTCTATTGGTGTGCCATAGTGCAAACTGTGTTGATGTAAGACAGAGTTTAAGCATGATCTCCACATTCATTCATCCGAACAACCCAGTTTCTCTGTCTTAAACACATTTTCATTTGTAGGCTGCATTCCTGGTGCCTTCAGTTCAAGTCCTTCTGTCCAGTCGTGTGAATTTACAATCAGAATCATTCAAGTGTATTGGGCGGGTCTGGCTCTGCGGGGGTGGAACGTGATTGTGACTGAGAGAGAGAGAGAGAGAGAGAATGCTTCTTGGTTTGGGTTTGTGTGTCTGGAACATGTTTTGTGTGTCCGTGTGTAGGATCTCAGGAGTGATCGACACCTCCACATCGCACGCAGCTCCATTAGTAATCAGAGCAGAGAATGAATTAGTTCAAGCCAGTATACAGAAAAAGGAAAACAATGTTGTGTGTCTAATTTTCCAAAATGTTGTGAGTACGTTTTGTGTATGATTCAGCTCCTACTGCTCTGAATCTCCAGCTCGGTTTTCCAAGCCCTCTTCAAATAGTCCTTGAGGATTCTCGGTTTGTTTCGCTCTGAAAACACAACTCCAAGAAAAACAAATGATCACAAACAGCTTATAGCAAAATGTGTATGAGCTTGTATGTTGAGTATGAGTGGAGTGGAGTGGACGGCATGTGAGTATAATCTGTCAGCACGTTTGGATAAAGGGAGAGAACAGTTGTGGTATTTTGTTTACTAGTCTTGATCGTTTGTGTCTACATTCGTTCCGACGCGCAGCATGTGTGTGCGTTCGTGTTTACGTTGTGTTCCTGTATTGTTCTGACTTCAAGCCTCTATGGCTACGACTTCACAGGTCGAGAGAAAGGAGCTATGCCGGTTGTGAAAGCGCTGCCCTGCAGGAAAGGTCGGGCTGTGTGTGGCCTCTACTCTGGTTCTACTGCACCATGTTCTGGAGGAAAGCATTGGAACTGGTGGATTGGTTGTGTCAACAAGTCTGAAGGTGGAGGCCGGGGTGAGCCACTGCGCCGCCCCCCCCAACACCACCACCCCCCCGTCCTCCCGATGCTCTCCAGTCCCGACTCAAGAGCATCCACAGCGGTCCACCACCATGGAGGGGATCTTGCCGTAGATGATCTGCTCCTTGCGGTTAAAGTAGAGCATGTTGATGGGCGACATCTTGGTGGGGGTGCAGCAGGGGCCCGCGGTCCCTCTGGGGTTGGCCTTGTTCACCAGGTGGGTGTGGGGATACTTCTGCAGGTGCATGTACTCACACTCCCCAGAGCAATAGTTGGCCTTGTAGCGCTTCGGTGCAATAATCCAGTCCCAGCCAAAGTCCTCAAAGTCCACGGTGAGCGGGTAGCGGCAGCACCGGGTCTCCGGGGAGTTCTCGTCACAGTCCAGGCCGGCGTCTCTCCTCACTCGCCTCGGGCCCTCGGAGATCTTCACCTCCATGAACGGTTGCTGCAATGACAGAGCGCGTGTTAGAAGTGGAAGTTAAAGAGCCAGATGCCAGTGGGTCGATTGAAATCATGTAATCCGCTGCTCTCGACCCCTGAAGCCGCTTTTCAAACATGGCACGATAATATTATGAAACTTTGAGTTTTAAAGGAAATTGAATCATCTGACGGTTGGTTAACCACAGCCGCTGATGTATTCTAATTGCTCCTGATGCCCGGGGCCAGTGTTTGAGCCCTGTGATGTTACTCTGATTTACACAGTCACACAGAATACTTTAGGGAATGTGAAGCAGGTGAACTTTTACGTAATAAGGCGGTAAGACTTGAGGTGACTGTGGATGCAGGTGCACACGCCTGCGTGCACACTGGGTCGACTACAGCTTCTCAAAAGTCTTTTCTATCTTAATTCCTTGTTCCAGGCGGCCGAGTGTTTCACCACCTGCAGTTTCTGCAAAGTCTCCCTGCAGCCTGCAGCCTCTGGAGGCCTGGAGCTCCCCACTCTGCACAGGGCAACACAAAACTAAAACCCACTGGGAACCTGACTTTTTAAAGAACACGTTTTGGCTTCTGTCACTTGTATTGACACACGCACCCACACTATTCACTGCAGTTGTTGTCACTATGTGTGTTTTCTAAGTGGAGTCATTCGGCAGCTCACCAGTCCTTCCTCTCCGGGCTCCGTGGAGGTCACGGCCAAGTCGTTGCCCCTCGAATCGAAGGCGTTGATCTCGATGCCCCAGTTGGTCTCCGGCTGCCGCAGCCACACGCTCAGCACCTGCTTGACGTCTATACTCTGCCAGGAGCTGACCCCGGCGTTCACGTCGATCTTCAGGGAACGGATCCGTATGTGCCGGCTCCCGTCCGTGACCGGCATGAGGCGGGAGATCTGCAGGAACACGGTGGTCGCCTCTACCGCCGGTCGCAAGTGCACCCAGAGCTGCGCGCGCACGACGCGGCTGGCTTGGAACTTTTGGGTGAAAGAGAAAAAGCAGCACTTGGGCTCCGCATCCACTTGGACGATGGGTTCGGCTGCAGAGGAAACGAGAGACGGGGTTTACTGACCGTGTGTGGGTGGACTTTACACAGAGAAACAAGTGGAACAAAAAAATGTGTAAATAAAATGTATAAAAACCGCATGGCACGGAATTTGAATTCTTGAAATGAAACCATTACGTTATGACTAAAATGTACTGCTCCATCGTAAGTGTTAGTAATAATATGTATCCTTATTTCTAAGAAATCTAATATAAAAATAAACCGACATGTGGCCTCTCCAGTGCGCTCTGCCCCGCGCGCTCTGCCCGGGTCCCCGTGCGTAAAAGTCTCGGAGCGCGTCTTTCTCATCTTCCTAAATATAAAAGTGAAATAAAAACTCACGTTCAACGGCCATCATCATGATTGTCTCCGTGATGGCGTGCTCATCATCCTCCTCCATGACCACCACCCTGTTGTCATCTCCCAGCACGTCGTACTGGTCGAGGAGCTGCTGCAGCGGCGGCGCTTTGGGCAGGAGCTGCTTCACGACGTCCCGGCTGATGTTCGGAGCTTCCTTCATCCGCAGCTTGCTCAGGATCTGAGATTTGATAGCGTTCAGCCGCATGGTCTTTATCTGCTGCCGGACTTCGCAGGTGGCGCACGGCTCCGCGTCCTCCGGGCTGCTGGCGGAGGGCTGCTGATGGTGCGTCTCCTGCTCACTCAGAACCACTGGTCCCACAGCCACCAGTAAAGTGAGATAGAGCACGAAGTGAGACGGATGCATTGTGGCTGCTGGGATCTTCGGTTCAGGGAAGAAACAAATGAAACAGATCCCCCGGTGCGTGTGCGCGCTGCGTTTGGATTAATGTCGCACTCTGATAGGCATCATACTTTATTAGCGCACACCTTTTTATACTCCAACTTTAGCCTCTTTTGTGTCGTCAAAAACTATGATTGGCTGGACAGGCAACAATGACTTTTAACCGACTGACTTGAAAAACTTTTTTTTCCCACTGTCAAACCATAAAGGGACGCAGCCTGCGAGCGTGAACCGAACGTGGCCACAGATGGAGAGTCGCTTTTCTTACGAGGATTGCGCAATGGCCACAGGGGGTTGGGGGGGGGGGGGGGGGGGGGGGAGTCTTGACTGTGCGCAAAAAGATTATTTACTGGTCCGATCTCAAGTTGTCCAAACAAACAATGAGGTATCTCATGTGTTATAAAATCAAGATAATACACTTCAATCAAACAGGATTTCTTTGAAAGTTGATAACGCTTTATGTTTTTTTAAAATAAAACGTATCATAACATAATAAGCTGACGTGACAGGTCCCCCAAGTGTGTGTTTGTGTGTCTCTCTCTCTCTCTCTCTCTCTGTATATTTCGATTCCTTTGAGGATCAAATCAATTTCACCCACAAGAAGAAGTAATAATTCTAATTGTATCCAACACCAGTCAAATCATTTCAGGTTTTCTAATGTCAGGTTTCTCAGATATCTTGTATTTACCATCATTTATTATCAGAATAAGATGCAAAATTCTTCACATCGAGCATTTCATCCACAAATCAACGGAGATGAAGAGAATCTTTATAGATTTGTCCAAAACCCTTGTGGGTGAAAAACTGCTTTAGCACCTGAGAGGATAGCGCCGTCGTGTGGCGAGTTAGAAACTCGAACACCATCAGCAGAGTTCATCAGATGTATTATAAAAGACGGAGGAAGGAAAAAAGAAAAAGTGAACACGTTAAATACTTAATACAAAATTACATTCAGGATAAGACACTTGATTAATGGATAGATAGATAGATAGATAGATAGATAGATAGATAGATGGATAGATGGATAGATGGATAGATGGATAGATGGATAGATGGATAGATGGATAGATGGATAGATGGATAGATGGATAGATGGATAGATGGATAGATGGATAGATGGATAGATGGATAGATGGATAGATAGATAGATGGATAGATGGATAGATGGATAGATAGATAGATGGATAGATGGATAGATAGATAGATGGATAGATGGATAGATAGATGGATAGAGGTACTCTCTGTATGTTGTCCACTGTCTGAAGCTTTCATACATGTAAAGGTGACTGATTCACTGACCGAGTTCCTCCAGAAGAGGGCGCTGTTAGCTTGTTGTTGTTGCCTTGCAGATGGTCACGTGCTCTGAATTAAAGTTGAAAATCACTATTTACACTTCCCAAGTCACTACTAATAAATAATAATAATAGTAATAATGGTCACAATAATATTAATATGACTAATAATCCTTAATAAGAATACTAATAATAATAAACTATAAACAGCACTTATTTTAACAAAATTAAATATCAGTAGCATCTATATTTTATATAATATATTGGCAGCATTGATTTAAAACAGGTAAAGAATCTCCTTAGTTAATAAACTCCAGTTCTTTTTATGTAGATTTTGAATCCACTCTATTTCTTTTTCTTCAGTTCCTCAGAAGCGAGTGGTCCTCTCTGGTTGGGCGAGTCTGTGAGTCTGGCCACCAGGCGGCGGTGTTGCAGCAGCAGAGCAGCTGCAGCGCGCTCATCCCCGTCCTGTGTCGCTGCTGAAGCTCCAGATCTGAGATCTGCTCCCAATGAGGAGGAGGCTTCCCGGGAGCGTCTCTCTCCTCCTCTGGGGTCCATCCCTGATCTCTCCACCAGGGCTCCGCTGCGCCCACATCCCCACCGAGCTGCAACTTGGACAACACGTTTCTTCTCCTCGCGTCTTTTTCACCGAATCGCTCCCGTGGAAGTTGAGGTCGCTGCTGATGCTGCACGAGGAGGAGCTGAGAACCAGAGGAACCGACACCAGGTGATCGACCTTGGCTTATTTCTGGTTATTATCATTTTCATGTTGGGGGCAATGAGGGAAGAACCTGAGGCTTCTGTCACAATCTGTTCAAAGTACGTGCAGCTTCTGCAGCATCACAGTGTTTCCTGTTTGGATCTGACTCAGATAGATAATCACAATAGTGTCCATTCAATGAGAAGAAGCTCCACTGACTTGTTATCTATCTATCTATCTATCTATCTATCTATCTATCTATCTATCTATCTATCTATCTATCTATCTATCTATCTATCTATCTATCTATCTATCTATCTATCTATCTATCTATCTTTCTATAATGTGGCTGATTGACAGCTGATGCTCCCACACTGACACTGAGACACATCAGAGCCATTTCACATGATTCTCATGATAGTAACACTAACAGGAGGAGGAGGAGGTAGTGGCAGCTTCACAGTGTTGACATGTGCTCCTCCAGTGTTGCTCCTCACAGGGAGACTCCCCTCTCAGCGTGAATGATTCATGGGCTGCGTGTTGTGGTAGACGGCGGCGTGCAGCTTGGTGAACGTGGCACATGTCTCCTGTGCACAGCCGAGGCCCCGGGGTCCGAGGAGAGGAGCTGTCGCCGGGAATCAGGCTCGGCCGCGGTGGAACAGATGGGAGGAGGCCGGCTTACACAGCATCAGGGCGCCCAGGCCACGGACAGACGTCCCCGGGACATGCTGCACAAAATAGGCCGAGGGGATTGAGTCATAACACACTGTGAAGTAGAGGGAGGGGTCTGGGGGGGGGGGGGGGCACACTGTGTTTTAGAATGAGCCTGTAGGAGTGGCACCTTGACCCCGAGGCCGCCACGAAGCTGCCACTGCCACCGTGGACGTCACTGGCAGTCGTTTCCTCAGCTCCTGCCATCTGGTATTTTTAAGGAGGGTTAGCGAGGGAAAAACAAATCACTGAAATCCCCCCCCCCCCTCTCTCTCCCCCCCCTGTCTCTTTCTCTCTGCAGTTGAGGAAGGGACGAGGCAGCAGAGGTTTCAACGCCGCCACAGCCTCACAGGGATGGGCCTCCTCGCCACTCGCCGCCCTGCACTCTCCAACACCCTCTGATCCACGTGGCCCCTGGGACATGGGAGGCACTGGGAGTGGATGACACCAGCACAAAGCACTGGGTTTTAGCTTCTGGGTTGTTCTGACCACTCGCTGAGATGAAACCACAGACCTACCAGTTGCAGATCTGATCCCAAAAGACTCTCGCACCTCGCCCGCCGCCGCCACACGCCTCCCACCCAAACCAATGCTACATCGCCAAGAGCATGGGGTGCGTCAAATCCAAGAGGAGTGACCCCGGGGCCCGGAATGCAAACTCCACAGAGAAGACGCTCAGTAGATCCCGGGGCGAGAAGGCCTACCTGGTCCAGTCGGAGATGGGCGCGGCGGAGGTCAGCCCGGTGCTGCTGGAGTACGCCCAGCGGCTCAGCGAGGAGATCGTGGCCCGGGCCGTGCAGCAGTGGGTGGAGGTCGACTGCCGCTACAGTGACATCCCTTACATCGAGTGTGACGTGCCATGACAGGGGAAGGTGGGTCACGTGGAAGAGGCCGGGTTGAGCCCAGACTGCACCGGGGGTCGAGGTCAACAGGCTCACACACATTTGTTCAGAGTGAATCATTCAGGCGTCTACCTGCTGCGGGCGGGAATATGAACGAGCTGCCAGAAATTCAGATTTGACCTCTTCCCAGAATTGGATTATACTGGGAGAGCGCTCTAAAGCCCTGGTCCTGGGCGACCACAGCACTCTGATCCTGCCCATGTTTGTGTGATTATCTGTTTCAAAGCTGGAGCCTTACAGAGCCGAGCATCTTCAGTTGGAATATCGTCTTTCCTCGGACCCTAAACCCCCCCCCCCCTCTACAGCGGGCTTTGGCTCTGCCTGGCTGGACTCGTGACGCAAAGCAAGATATTTCCTGGAATCATAATGTTCCTGTTTGCCCGTGAAAGTCTATCCCGTCCATTGATGCCGCACCGGGGGGGGGGGGGGGGCAAAGCTGTCTCTTCTTACAGGGGGAGTTATTAATAGATCCCCTCATTGGGTGAAGGCCCCTCGTTTTGAAAACCTCCACCCGTCTCACCAGGACCTGAACACACCCAGCTCTCCGGATCCTTCTGGTCCCACCAAAAAGTCCCCCGGGCTGGAGCTCTTCCCTGTAATGGCCTCCCCGGAGATCCTGTGGCAGGAGCCGCTACGAGGAGCATCCTCCTCAGCCCCCCCCCCCCACTGTCATTAGGCAGCCTCGACCGCAGCCCCTCCCTCCACCGGGACCTTCCTCTTAACAGTGTGTACTCCAGGATGTTCTGTGTACACAAGTTGCAGTTTAAGAACTTTGACTCGGACTCGTAGCAAAAAAGCAGCGCAGGATACTTTTAAAAAAAAGGATTTACCCAAAGTTTAAAACATTTAAACAAAACAAGCAGCTCCAGGTTTTCTGCTAAAATGTTGTAATGTGTCAACGTTGTGATGATGTACTAACGGCTCACCTAGACATACTGCCCCCCGCCCTCCAGGGGGCAACAGCACAAATAATCTGATCTATATTTCGGTCCCTTGCTGTAAGGCAGAGGGCATCGAGAACAACACACACCACAGGACAGAGTAGACACATTTGGAATAGTTCAGAACCACCAACGTCCTTAATGAATGTGAACAAGAGCCGTGTCATCAGAGGTCTGGTCGTCACTGGACCGAGGGAGAGTGAAGGTCCCGACCGAGGCCTCGGAAGACAAATATCTAACTGATGTCAGTGGGATTTACCCATAATTCACCTGTTTGCTGAGACATCGGCTCAGACCGTTGTTACAATCTCTATGAAGTAACTGTAAAGATCCAGCAGAGCAGCAGGAGCCAGTGAGAATCCTCCCACACAAGCTCAGAAGCCATAAAAACAGTGGCAGGTAATTGTCACCACTTGCCTTCTCTAATAACAGCAGCATGAAACCAGTCATTGCTGATGAGTGACAGTCGAACACAGAGGCTGTTTCAGTGAGGAGCAGCATCACTGAATAAACCAGGAGCTTTATATGATTTGAAATCTACAGCTGAACAAGCCGTGGTGTTTCAGAGGTGGTTGATCTGAAGGTTCCTCAATCCCATCGCTGCAAAAGTGAACACAAGCGAAACAGAACTTGCACTAATCTGAATCGACAGATTAATTCCTGGGCTCGCCCCAAACGTGTTGTGAGAGCAGCACAGATTAAAGACGACACTGTTGTCCATATGCCATATTCCTAAATCTTAATCAGATGCCAGTTGTTGTGTTGGAATGAAACGACGAAGGCTGATCTCAATGCAGCGTGGAAAGAAACGTCTTCATTTTATAATAATAATAATGTTGATTTGAACTCATTGGTCACAATCACTGCTCTGACTCTGCTGATGTCAGATGTTACGGAATCAGAAATGTTTCATTTCCTGTGTGAGAAGTTTTTTTTAATGTTTTTTTTTTTTACAAACTGTGGTATCATCTGTTTTTATCAGTTCACTAACGTTCGGCCATTGAACTGAGTCACAGTTCTGTGTCTCCACTACAAAGAGTCTGGATTCAGACCCTGTGTGAACCTGTCTTCATTTGGTTGTGAAGACACTCATTGACATAAGGCCCTCCCTAGCCTCTTGCCCTAACCCTAAGCATTACAACTAAATGCCTAAACCTAATACTAACCCTTAAACCTCTAAAAGTCTTTACCTTCCAAAAGCCAATTTAATTTGTGAGGACCAGCCAAAAATGTCCTTTTTGAACCAAACATTGTCTCATAACTATAGACACACACACTTAATTCATCTGTCAATTATTTTGTTGACCAGCGATCAGGAACACACTTCTTTGTGTGTTCAGATCTGACACCTGCAGAGGAATGTCAGATCTTAAGAACAATAAATTGTAGCCCCAGTTTAAATTTAAAATGTTCTTTGATTTCCAGTGGACTCCCTGCACTACAAGTCTTGATGAAGTCAAGCAAGTAAATGACCTCAGTGTAAGAACTATTCATTTGTTCAGCACCTTGATCGAGTTAAGAAAGTTAACGAGATGAATCACCTGATCCACGACAGGAAGCAAAGAAAACAGGAGCTGACTGAAAGTGGTAAATGAACCTGTCAGGCTGTGAGGATTATTAAGTGTGAGTGCGTATTCCCACATTACAATATTCATTTAACATGCAAACGGTTCCAAGTGTAAAAATCTAAAGATGCCAATAAAACTGATCTATGCCTTCTATTGCTACGGAAACATTTCATTTTTACTTTATGGCTTCTGGAGAATTGTCCTTTGTAAAGTTGAAACTCAAACATCTCCAGTGACGTGAACATGATCCTGAGGTTTAAAGTTCAGCAGCAAACTGGAGAAATGACAGTTGGCCAGCGCTTTGTTTGAAGAGTAAATATTTGCCATGAAACATACAGGTTCCTTTGTGACGTCACAATAAACACACACACACACACTGTTCATTAAAGTATGTGGGGGGGGTCATCCACTCTGTAGGGGGCGCTGTGGAGGACTGAGGAGCACGTAGACTGGGTGTGGCACTTGACTATTGAAACAATAGAGTGTGACATGAGATATTATGAGTTTTAAATCTTTATCATTCACTGACAGAACTCAGCTTGAAACTATTACGCCTGCAGCACTTCCTGCCCGGACAACAGACACGAGGTCTCAACCCCACATGCAGTTAAAGTGGACGTCACATCCGAGCAGCAGCTTCCACACCGATAACCAACGCTCTCACTGTTGAACAAGAATACTTTAGGAGGTTATAAAAATACACATACAGCCCTCTATAACCGGGGTTGCTTTAAACACAGGGTCTACAAGCAGCTCCTGCACTCAACCAGTATCACAACACTACAGTTCCATTAACAGTATGAATGTCTCATCTCTGTCTCTGAAATGTGTCTCATAAATAATGCAGCAAATTAAAAACTCACGTTTGGGAGGAAGGTTTGATTCCTGCTACCGAAGCAGTCTATCAGAAGATGTGCTCAGTGATCTAAAGCAATACATCACGTACATTTGTTTTCCATAACGCAGTGGGACAATAATGTAAATGCATTCAGGACAAACAAAGCTGTGGTCTGGTTTTGGGAGAGATGAGCGTTTTTATTCACGTTTTATAAAAACAGGCACCACTACAAAGAAAATACTGTTAAATTAGGAAAACTGGTGAAATAGAGAGAATGCGTTTATCTGTATGAGAGTCATGGGCCTTCTGCAGAAACACAGATGATACTGATCTGTGTCACATCAACCAACACCCACAGGAAATGTCCTGAAGCACTCAGTGGTCAGATCCCTTTTCCTGCCTGTGTCCTCACGGGGAAGCAACGCTGCTGCTCGGCTGCAGCAGAAAGAGTCACTGCTCCACAGCGTCTGTAGAGAAGACTCCACTTCCACTGCAGAGCAACACTCTCTGTGCTTCTCACGGTGTGCGTCCTACACATGGTGTCTGGTATAGCTTCCTCTCATACTTTCATCTCCCATTTCTGGCCTTGAGCGTGAGTCAGACCTTCTCTTCCTCAGCTGCAGAGGAGCAGCCTGTGTGAGGTTTCTTCTGTTAAACGTCACCAATATTTAAAAAGTAGAGAGATGAACCACTGCAGATCTAAGTGTCCTAAAATAACAGCCTCTCCCATCCTCAGTAGTAGAGTCCTCTCACATGACCATACAGGGATGTGGGGACAGGAAGCAGTTGTTTACAGAAGGCTTAGTGGTGTGTGTTTGTGTGTGTGTGTGTGTGTGTGTGTGTGTGTGTGTGTGTGTGTGTGTGTGTGTGTGTGTGTGTGTGTGTGTGCGTGTGTGAGTGTGTATTCGGAGGTGGGAAACAGCTGCTGGCTGACGGGCCATCAGAAAGTCAGATCCTTGTCTCCCAGCGAGGAGAAGCACTGCTCGACGCTCTGCTCGGACACCTCCTCCAGCGTGGACGGGCTCCACTTGGGACTCTGGTCCTTGTCCACGAGCACTGGACACACACAGAACGACACAGAGACACACACAATGAGCGTTGTACGTTTTGATTGTTGCTAGAAACACCTCATTCCTCTTTGGTTGTGCACTTACCAGCTCTGACTCCCTCATAGAAGTCACAGCCCCTCTGCAAAACAACAGAGACCAGTCAACCATGTGATTAAACCCTAAACTCACACAGATAAGTCAAACTGGCATTGCACTTTAAGAGATGAATGAAATGTAGTGACTGTGTGTTTCCGGGCTCCAGTTGGAGTTAGTTGTGTTTACCATGCAGGCCTGGCCCAGTCGATACTCCATCACCAGCACGTCCCGCAGGCTCAGAGCGGCGCCCTCCTGCAGCTGCCTGAAGGTGAGCTTCAGGGAAGTGGGAGACATCTTGGACAAAGTCTGGAGGAGGAGTTTAAGTGACTGAGACTCTGAACAGAGAAACTGTGATCGACTGCTGAATCACAGAAGAATAATAAGCACAGACGCGGTTGTGTGTTGTTACTACTGAGGGCCGGACTGTGAGTCTGTGGTCTCGTACCAGTGGGTTTATAATAAATATTTAATGGCTGAGCTGATCCCATTTGGCTTCGATTCAGATCTTCACCGTTTGAAAGGATCCCGGAAACTGTGTTGAGCTTTAAATGTGTTATTAAATATCAACTAACTATTCTTCAAGTGTTACAAATTAAATAGTCAACAATGATCAGTCATTAGAGAATCTTATTAACAGCTTTAAAATCCTGGAGTGACCTCGGAGTGATCAGCCGTGAAACAATCAGCAGAGGGGTGGGGTAGGATGAGGGCATATCAGAGACATGCCCTTTTTTCATACGCTTGTTCCCGGCTTGTGCTCTCACCTCACTGACATGAAGAGTAAATCAGATAGAAGAGACTCATCTATGAATAAAGTAAACTGTAGTTTCATTAAGGAACATTTATGGAATGAGGCCACAGAGGAAATGCGTCAGGAGGGATTCTGGTCCAGCCAACAAGACACGAGACTAAACACTGACCCCATTAAGTGCTAAGCCCAAGGTAACTACTAATTACGAATATATACTACTAAACCCAAATAATGCCCTGGCTACAGCCCAGCACTGCCAGCGGGGGGGTTCCTGCAGAGATGCTCTGGGCAGTGGTGCAGCAGAATAAACATTTATTCTGGTGTTTAGGATGAAGCTGCAGGTCAGGAACTTACCTCAGCCTGTTTCTTAGCAAACTCAGAACTGTCTGCCTTCAGATTCTGTATTATTCCCTCCACACTGCTGGAGCTGAACAGCCTTAAGGGAGAAGCACACAGACATGGATTCAGATCTTCAGCAGGTTACCCTCACTGTAAAACAATATTTCCCAAACTTTCACCAGCTACCTGGGTAGAGAGCTTTTGATAAGGTCAAACTTGAAAGCAAAATGTTTTGCTAGTGAGTTTTCTTCACGTACTAGAAACCTGATATATCCTTGTTCCTCTGAGCCATAGAGCTCGAGTGTCATCCAAAACAAGCATCGAACCACAGTGTAGTTTCCATTAAGATACTGTTTCCCCACAGATTTAGATACGGTCAACTTGACCTTTGACCACTGAAATCTCATCAGGTCATCCCTTCGAACCAGTGAATGTTTGTTCCAGATATAATGAAGTTATCTGTGGGAAATCAATCAATCTTGCTGTGTATGGACTTAACATAAATATAAAATATCATTCTATTCCTACCTGTCAATATCAGACATGTGCTTGTGCAGAGCAAAAGGCTTCTCAGAATCCAGACGACTCTGTGGAGACAGAGAAAAGGATTATTTTCTGTTGTGGCTGTTTTCAATTCCACCTCAGTCTTCAGGTTATAAGGTGTGAAGACTCCGACCTGGTTCTGGTAGGTGTCCAGCACTCGGCTGATGTCTTCAGCAGAAGGAGACTTTAAGTCCACCAGCTCCTTCTCCAGCTCGGGGATCTAGAGAAGCAGAATCAAAGGCACGAGATGAACAGGAGCCACAGAAACACTTTCATCCTGCGTCTGGTTTGATCCCATGAGACTCTCAACTGGATTCAGTTTATCATTTTAAAAATATCCCCATGTTTGGAATGGATGAAGAGATTTCACTCAAAACACGGTATTAAAAAGTACAGTTACCCTGCTGTAGTTAAATCTATTCTGTTATAGAATTTAGCTTGTTACTATTAATCTGAAGTGAGAAGTTAGAAACCTTCAAACTTAAATGAAGTAGATCCAGCTCACTGCTGCTACGTCCTGAAATTCAAGGTTATGCTTTTAAAAAAGCTCGGCCACCGACGGTTTTGACGTCAAGCCAGAGGCCAGAGAAACACAACGTGTGTGTGTGTGTGTGTGTGTGTGTGTGTGTTGGCACGTCAAGGTAAGAGTGATACACACAGTGACTCAGCACACAGGTTTCCAGTGCATAGCTTTAACCTTTAACCTCCCTGCAGCATCACTCACACTCCGACTGGGCCAGAGCTACTGGCAGGTTTGATGAACAGTAAAATGTGTTGGATACAATATTTTGTTTCCGTCCATGTTTTCCTCTGTTTTGTCTCCTGTCACCAAACAACAACACTGTCAACACATTGAGATCCTCTGTCCAGAGACTTCTGTCCGTCCCAAGATCAAGAACTAAGTGTTGTGAGGACCAAGACTCTTCATTAGCCTTTAAACATGACCTGAATGTTGTGTTGTTGTTGTTTATTTTATTGTTATTGGTGATGTTGTAAAGCACATTGGATCAACAATGTTGTTTTATAAAGTGCTGTATGAGTAAAGCTGAAGTTGGAGTGGAGCCTCTTTACCTTCTCAGACTCAACAAAGTGAGTGGCCACTCCGGCTTTGTGCACATCACGTCCCCTGAGGCGGAATCCCGTCAGAGCCAGAAACAGACCCAATCGGCCCTGGAGCCTCGGCAGGAAATAACCACCTCCCACGTCGGGGAAAAGCCCTGTCGATGAAAAAAAAGAAAGTTCTGCTTTGAAACATATGTATTTAGAGTTTAACCCATTTGCTTCTGTTCACCTTCGACTAATTAATCAAACAACTAATTGAAGGAGCTTTATAATAAATACTTTAAAGTAGTGCACTATAGTATTAAGTTTTTAAAACTGAGCCACCACCTTCACAAAATATCTCCGCTTCTCATCCACAGGAGATTTACACACTGAGATCATTAATTATGACAATTTAACAGAACAAACGATCGCTCACACACCAGTAACACAGACACACACACACACACACACTTCATTATAATCCACAGCCCTAATCTGAACACAGTTCACGTGCATCATCATCAATAATGTTTCACTTTGATTCCTGTGGTTCTGACAGGAAATGAGATTCCACAGGGTCACAGTCGGTTTTCTGACAGCTTTGGTGGTGGGGGGAAGGGGGGGGGGGGCATTGAACAGCAGAGAGAGAGAGAGAGAGAGAGAGAGGGGGGGGGGATTAGTTGAGTTGACCTGATTCACGGCTGAAAATGTAATATCATAAATGTGTCAGATTATGTGTCAGCCGTTCAAAATGCTACAGCCGGGCCGGGTTAAATCTGGTACTCCTGCCACACTGGGGTGGGGGGGTAGGGGGTTAATGTTGATGCGTGTGGGAGGTAGTGTGTTAATATGTGAGTGAGAGAGATGAGCAAATAAATGGTTTGATTTAAGCTCTTGTCCATTTGTCAGGCCATCGCTTGAGTGACAGCTGCAGCTGGAACACGATGGATATGAAGAGAGGAACGATTCTCAACGTCTGAGCTTTTGTATCTGTGACGTTTTGTGCTTTGTGAGAATCCTGCACATAGTAACGACCCTGAGGGAGGAACTACAGCTTTTTTACTTATTATTAACTAAATCACATTTAAAGACCAACAGTTAATTCGTCTGTCTCCCTAAACTGTCCCTCGTCCCCACTCGTGTCTGTGGCGCTCAGCTCGAAACCCATTGGTTCTCACAGGAGATGTAAATCTTTAATAAACAGGCCACAGAGTTTTATTTTTCAAGAACAACTCGGTTACTTCCTGAAAGATTTGGACTGAAAGTGTTTCTCAACCAGGAGGAAACTGAGCTATTTGTTGAGAACTGTTTCCAGCTGCGGATTATCACACACATGTGCTGTCCAGTGAGTATGTACAGCAGCAGGACAGTGTGTGTGTGTGTGTGTGTGTGTGTGTGTGTGTGTGTGTGTGTGTGTGTGTGTGTGTGTAAAGAAGCAGTGTGGCTCGTTTGTATGTGTTTAATAGTTTTTGGATAACAATGGAGCTTAACAGTACAGAGGAATAAGGATTTATTTATTTGTTGGTTTTGGTCATTTCATACAAATTGGTAATGAAAAGATTTTTTTTCCAAATCTATAATAAAGTCTTAAATAATTTAATAATTGTGCCACAAATTTCACCCTTCATCAGAGGCTGTCTCACTCGTCTCTGTTCCTGCGTTTGAATGATAAAGTGTTGTTGAGTGGTGGGGGGGGGGCCATTAATAAATGATGCCCAGGACCCTCGTAATGGCAGCTCAATATTGTGATGAACCCAGAGAGGAACAAAGGACGACGTCACAGAGAACATGTCAGTAAAGCTTCTGAGGGCAACAGTAAAAACTACTCAATTCAGGCCTTTAATGGGTTTCCCACTTTACTCCTTTAAAGGTCTATTACATTTCTGACTCGTGTTATTGAACCTAGGAATGATCATTTAAGACTCTCTGAGGTTGAGGTGAATAGGAGTCTCTAAATTAACCTGAGGTGTGGATGTGAGAGTGAATGCTCCACCAGGACCCCCACAGGATGAGCAGTGTAGATAATGAATGGACGGACCTGTGCAAAGTATTCTCCAGGATAAGTTCCTGTGTGTTTTCCTCATGTTCTACTGATTAGAAGCCCCCCCCCCCCCCATGAGCTGTGCTCCTCATCACGGTTCACTGTAAACTTGGCCCACGGAACATGTGGACAGCCAAGTGCCTCGTCTGTGTCACATGACGTCTGCAGCTGCTTCTTTATCACTGATGTGTTTTGCTGTTACACACAAACCCACAACTGAGCTGGAACCCCACCTAACTACTGCAGGTGGCTGAGAACCCCCCCCCACTGGCTTCCCACCAGCCAACGACCCCAGAATGAAGGAGAACATGCACTCGAGTTACTCACACCCCTGATAAAGAGGACACTGGGAACGGCTATTACATTAAACTCATTTCTTTTCTTTATTATGTTAATGTGACAGGATGTTGATGCTTCTTCGTGTAATTAGGACACAGCTGCATACTTCACACTTCCTCTGTAATCAGGCCTGGGACTTAGTGATGGATCCACCATGTTATTACAGCCCCTGTTACATTAACTCTTCTAATGAGGATTGATCTGTGAACACGGGTATCTCTTGTTTAATTAACTTATACCTCCCTCTTCTGTTTAGTTGCCCCGCATCATTTAAGCATAGCGCCACCTTCTGTCCACCTGGAGACAGGTCAGATAACCAGATTAGGTTCCTAAGAGTTACATCCTGGGAGTGGACAATGGCTTTAAAACTCATTAAACAGTAGAAACAACAACCATCCAACAGAAACAGCACAGTCCTGACCAGCAGAGGTCTGATGAGTTTTAAAAATAAAGCGAGAATTTTATTCTGCTACACTGGAATTTGTTGAACTTAACTTAAAAATGTCAAGACTGTTCCTGCTCTCGAAAACCCCTCCTGCACCATATTGACCTACTTCAGTGGGAAAAGCCAGATTCCACAGTGTGACTGCAGCTAAGAGGAAACTCAGCACATGGCAGAGGCTCTTGAAAGGATCCCACTCCGGGATCAGGGCTAAAATAAGCAGAGAGGGTCTTGAAGCAGCTGCGATCTCAGCTGCAACGTGGAGAGCAGGTTTGTGATTGCACAGAGGAGCTGCTGATAGCGGCTGGTGCAGAGGCCCGGGAGTCGAGTAACAACAATAGTGACAACGTGTTATGACCACAGCAGCTCAGAGGAGGATTAGACAAGATTCCTGTCCCTCCTGCCAAAGACACTGGAGAGCTGGACAGACACCAGGAGACTCTAGTTTCAGCATTAATAGTAAAACAAGAGGCACTGGATGTCTTTTGTTAGACTGAGACCCTGAATACACACGTTCTGTCCACCAATGTCTTCATTCAGTCGGTCCTCAGCCCATGCAATTTAATTATCATCCCATTTCCTCCCACTCTGCATTGTGGCCTTGCCTTTGAGAAAATCCCACACATCTATCAGAGCACATCAACGAGCACGTCTTGCCATTTGCTTTCTGTTACAGTCATTTCCTGTCCGCTGACAACATAATCTTCTTCCAGATAGCACAGCACATCAACAGGGAGGTTACAGTCTGTGCACGGGTCGGACACTCACTGTATTACCTTATCAACTGAGCTATAATAACATCTGTCGGTTGAGGGGATGTTTAGAAGGCTCTCAGAATCCTTTCATCACCTGTAGGAGGTCAAAACACTGAGGACACTCGCTGCCATTCTTCTCCTCATATCTGGTTTGAACTCACATTCATATGTAGTGAAAGAGCAGTGATGAGCCATCTGGACTTAAGTGACTAAAGACTAGTTTATGTTAAAATGTCAGCGGCAATTTGTTAGTTGTAGGAGATTTGTTACTAATCTCCTCAGCGCCTCAGGAGTCTGCCATCTGTCTACAGGAGTCAATTAGCTAAAGAGCAATCTACCTCTAGCTTAGTACCCTGCCAATGGCTGCTTCCACTCCAGGAACCGACTAAGACAATAAAACAATAAAATAAACTCCTTATGTAGGATAATAAGTTTAATTATTATGACTTATTAGTATATGCTACACTGCTCTTAGATGCAAAGTTCGGACGTTTGAAGATCTGTGTTATTATTCATGTTTTTTTATATTTTAGGATTTAAACTTTTCTATAATATGAAACAAAGTCGGACATGAGTTTCATTGTGAAATGATCAAAGTGGGGTTTTGATTAAGTGGCTGAATTTAAAGTGACATCAGAAATGTACAAATTCAACTGAAACAAACTGTAAAGTGAAGAATTGAGGAAACGTGTATTTTGGGAATTGAGACAGAATGTCTGCACAGCTGGACTCAGCAGGCGTGAGACTGTTCTGTGGTGAACAGATAATATCAAGCTCTTCATGATGATGGTAAAACACAACCACTGCTATGTCTGATCCTGTTTATTGATGTTTCCTGACACCACACTAATCTGTTACCTCTTTTTACACTAACTCTACCAGCAGTCAATCTTTCACGTCTTTGATTGTCAGGACGGAGGATTTCCCGTCTCATCTCGTACTGCACACCACTCAGCAGCCTCACAGACCTCGTGTCAGCACAGTCTTACCGATGGCCGTCTCCGGCATGGCAAACAGCGTCTTCTCGGTGGCCACTCGAAAACGTCCGTGGACCGACAGACCCACGCCCTGCAGGTGGAGGAGAACGAGGGTTAGGAAGCAAATCAGGGCGTAAGGACGCATCAAGGACGAACAGAAGAGGAAAGCAGCTGTGCAGACAGAGGACACAGGGAGGACAGGCAGGACAAGGAGACAATCATTCATAACTGTCACCTCTGCAGAGAAAGAATGAGCTCAAGTTCGAGATGACAAATTATGACTGTGTGTGTGTGTGTGTGTGTGTGTGTGTGTGTGTGTGTGTGTGTGTGTGTGTGTGTGTGTTCCAGCGCAGTAAGATCTCTGTGTATGTGTGTCAGATTATATTACCTGGTTACCATGGAAACAAAATCCCCCCCTTGCACACATCCTTGACTTGTGACACACAACGTAGATACACACAAAGTGCATTGTGTAAGACAGACAGGTGAGTGGCCGTGTAGTTCTAATGAACAATCAATTAGCTGAGTCATTTAAAGTCTCTCAGCTCACTCGTTAGTCCCGGTTCATTAAGGCATTAACCCAACTGTCCTCCATCCAATCAGAAGGAGACAAGAGGAACCAAACTCTCACTGCAGCAGAAGGAATCCATTAAATCGACTTTAAGATTAAAATGAACAGAAGACAGCGATAAAGAAAAAAGACAAGACACACAAAACAGGTTGAGCTCAAGATAAGTGGATGTAGTCCAAGAGCAGAGTGTAATCACATTACTCCACAGAGCCTAATTATCTGTTCTGATGATTTCTTATTAATAAAGAAATCATTCAGTCACAGGGGAAGATGTTCTAACTGCGTCAGCCCTGAGGAGCAGGGTCCTTTAGTGGTGAAGCCCACTGCTGCTGATTGATGACAGTGGAAGGAAAGCAGGCTTCACATTCACATGAAGAGGAAGATGCTGGTGATTAATTTCTTTTAATGAATTCTTATTTCAGGTTTATTGATTCACGGAGACACCATGAAGTCTCACGTCATCGTAAATCTGCTGGAAGCTCGATAGTACAAGAGCCAAGATGTTTCCTCTTGTCTCCTTCAATTGGGAGCAGCTGTATATACAGTATAGTGTATAAAGTGTAGTTCATAGACAGTAGTGTATATAAAGTACATGTTAAAAAAGTATTTTATTGAAGCCATTAACCATAAAATAAATGTAATGTAAATTACTAAAATGGAGGTTTACAGGATTATTTCACTGTATTCTATGTAATACAAAAAATAAATCTATTGGTGAATGTATGTATTTTTAGGTCTATCCGTACTTATCACTAAAGGTTTTTCAAGTGTAATTTGACAATAAGTGTTTTGCAACGTTTCTGCCTGACTTCTTTACTTGGAAAATATTTTTTAAAGTATATTAAATATAAGGCTACAGCCAGCAGACAATAAGCTTAGCTTAGCATAATGAACAGGAAAAGGTTTTAAAAAAGAGAGGGGAAAGAGTAGGTCATCCTTGAGTCTCAGGGAATAATTTGTGACACATGTAAGGAACACCCCTCCAGAGTTCCAGAAAGTGTCCAGAACACTATAGCGCCCCCTGGGGAAATGACTTGGACACGTCTGGACCTCAGTGCACGTCTGAAAGCATTTTCACACTGAGGGAAAAGAGATAAGAACGGTAGATACCAACTGCCACCATGGGAACACACAGTGATTGTGCGTCTTTAACAGCTTCTACGTGTGGAGCAAACAGTGAACGATAAAAACCACAGCACCTGCCGCTGTTATCACCGAACCTTTCACAACCTTATCGTTACTCATACTGAGCAACAGGGCAGTTAATCAACTCATGAGCCTTAATACAAGGGAATACATAATAAAACAAACAACATTTTAACTGCGTTGAATTATGTTACATAAAAGTTTATTGTAGCGTGTTTTGTTGGAAACTGCTTTAAGAAGCATTACAAGCGGCGACAGTTGGAGAAGTAACTTAACACAACACACACATGTCACACAGTGCATCTATGTGCAGCACTTTATCACACACATTAATCACACACTACTGGAACAGACATCGGGGGCCACATGGGGTTCACAATCTTGCCCAACGGCACTTCGGCAAACTGAAGGTGGGAGACTTGACTTGAGCTTACTTTAAGTCAACAGAAGATATGGATTCCAAATTAAGAAATTTAGGAGAAATATATTCACTATAGACGAATACAAAGGAAGCTGCCGACTCACGGCTGAATCACTGCCAACTGACAATCAGTGAGTTGATTACAGACAACAAGCTGCCGTCACCTTGTTCTTATGGAGGAGTGAAGGGACGAGTGGAGAGTCAGAGAACTGCAGGCTCTGCCCTGAGGCCGTGAGACAAACCAACACTATCTGTCCACCGGAGACTAAACAGGCCTTTGACAGAGACACACAACACAAAGAGGCACACAACTGACACAGATTGTGACTTGTGTTAGCTTAGGACGCCTACACTTTGTCAACACGTTGGCAGTTTGTTCTCAGGAGAAGGAATCATGTTCAGTTTCTCTCTGGAGACGTTTGGTGGGAAACGGAAGCAGGAGTAAAATAGAGTGAAGATCTGGGTTTCATTAGTGTAGTTAAAATAAACTCAAATTTCCTTTGTTATACTGCTATTTATACGATTATGTATATTGTGATAATGATATCTTATACCTATCTATCACTATATATCTACACATTGTTTTACTGCCCAGCTCTCGAAGACACAACACAACTGGGATACAAGAGCAAAAGAGCAAAAGCTGATTTTGCTGAGTAAAGAAAGGAAGGAGAAAAATGTGTTGGATGCACCCAGAGGAACGAGAGAGCGTTTCATCAACATTAGCCGAGTTTCTCCATAAAAGCAGTGGAACATTGTCCCATGCTGGTGTGGTACCACCACGCACCATATAAGAGCATGTCTGCAGATCCTGCTGTAAACAATTGAAATGTGAAAAAGTGCACAGAGGAGCCTGTTTATAGCTCATGCTTTACAAAATTTATATCCCAGAGTTTGCGCTGATGAAGGAGCGGTTCATAAAGGCATCATCAGGATAACTGGCTTGTGCAAATATTGATAAAGCAGGTGGGGTGGAATCCATGAGGAGGATGTAGAAGAGCTGTGTGCATCTCTGCAGTGCAACACCTCTGCTCTCCAGGTAAAGCAGAGGTTTTACAAAGTCAGAAACGTATCGCTGACACCGTGCAGGAGAGCAGGAGCCTCTCAGTGGGGGGTGTGAAGACTCACAAGTGACGGATGACAGCTTTGAACACTCAGGGAGAAAGTGACAACTCTTTAAGAAAAAGCACAACACATACGTTGCGTTACTTTCTACATCACAAGAGGAACTGAGCAAGCTCTGAAAATGAGAATCCTCCTCCTCTCACTGTCGTCAGATAAGATGACGTGGACACGGGACATGAGAGACTTCTGTTCGATTAAGAGGAAGGGATTACAGTCTCCAGACAAATGTCCACGACTGTCCTACAAACAAGTCAGCGTGACACAATGTCACGGTTTAAAATCTGAAGAGCGATCTCAAGCATGCTGACACGAACGACGGACACAGCGTCGGCTCCAACGCAGAGCACGACAGACACGGATTAACCAAGCACAGACCTTAATTCTAGGGATTTTAAACTTGGGCAGCAATGAATTATGTGCGTGAGATGAGATTCCTGTGATGTAAGAGGTGTTTGTGTGTGTGTGTGTGTGTGTCTTTGACCTGCTAATGACCTGTCTTGATTCCCTGTGGGTTTGTTATCATTCAGATGAGTTCTGGTTCTATGTGGGAGTTCTGCCCCGAGTTCACTGCAGATCTGGCAGCAGAGACTCTGGTGCCTCTCTGACTTCTCCTTATATAGAGCTCGCCTGTTTTCCACCACGACACACGTGCACCAGCAATCAGCCCGAGGATGGTTTGTGTCGACATTAGTGTCACTGAGTGGACGTGACAAATACTGGAGGTAGACGTGACGTCGCTGTGTTCCCACAGCCATAAATCCAGCCAAACACTTTGCTGACATCATCATCACTCTGACACAAGGAGGCCTAATTCGATTTTGGTTGTCCAAGGTCAAGGTCAAGGTCATGGTAGCCTCACAAAGCACATGTTTTACCTTGTGAAGGTGATATCTCTGGGACCAAAGGACAAAATATGTTTTCCTGGAACGTAGTATCTTAATATCAGCTTGAGGGAATGTCTCATTAGTCTGTTAATATCTTAAATTTGTTTGTTCTTGCATAGATTTTAATCCTACTTTCTTTTTTATCCATATTTTACGTTTGCCATGAATTCAAAGCCCTTCGACTTGGCTGTGATTTTTTTTTATAAATCTGATTTGACTTGAAGTTAAGGCTCACAGTGACAAACCCACAGAGCGTTGTGACCGGACTCAGCTGCTCAGGGTTTCTACAGTCCTTTTTCAAACATTGTTTTTGCTTTCATATCATTATTTCCACAAGCAGGCAGCTGTCAGTCAAAACACAGTGACAACCTCACTGTGCATAACCTGTCCAGCAGCAAACAGACAACGTTGGCAGGTAGCCGAGCAGCACAGTGCAGCTAAGGAGTCAGATGTTTCCCCTAAGAACTGATGAAGATAGAATAATGTCTAGTAATTGAAACACACACCTCTTTCTCTGGCCTCTAAAAAGACAAGACCATACACAACTACAAGCTGTCATCTTCAGCCCATCTTGTGAAAGTTCTACTTCTCTCTACTTGAAAGAAAACATTCAGACACACAGTGCAAAGACCCGACAGCACATCCAAAATAACACCAAACAAGTGTAAAGTATAAAGAGTCAAACAAAAAGACAACTCAAGATTCAAAACAAAAACACAGAAAGCCAGCAAGTTCGACAGTTGTCGTCATCACCACTTACATCATCGGGGGATTGTGTACTTATTTCTAAATCTACCTCAACTTTTCACAACAATCCCCAAAACAGCTGGAATGGTCAGTGCGTTGTAATGAGAGCAACTGTTCTGGTCCTCAAACATCTCCCTGCCACAGGGACACGGACACACAAACAAACTCACAAACACACACAATGAGTAATGACCCGGTACACACTGGTGGCTGTGTGCGACCTTGGTGACACATCGTGGGTAAAATCAAAGTCAAGGTCACAACGGAAGAAAAAGAACCGACTCGTCCAAACGACCGACTTCTCCTGCGACCTGATGAGTTCAACAAGGAAATGATGTCACTGCTGATTGATGAGCCTTTGTGCAGCTCAGTCTGAATCACACATCATCATCACACTCACTGAGGGTGAGGTGCTACTTCATATTCCAACCAGATCTGACAGCTGGAGGGAAGAACCAGTGGCAGCAACAGCGCTCTGTCACTTCTCATTCTGTCCAATCAGAGGCCACCTTGCAACGTGCAGCAGGTAACAGTTGAAAACAGCTCTGTGCTGACCCCTACTGGCAAAGTGTTATATCACACCTCATCCAAAGAGAAATGCTCAAGAGTGAGGCCCGAGGGAGACGAGAAATACTAATCTATGATGCAAAAACATGAATCTGTCCAAGGTTAAAGTTTCCATGCTATATACTTATATTTATTATAATGCACTTACCCCTCCCATGGTTATTCCATCAATAAGGGCGATGTACGGCTTTCTGTATGATCCTTGGGAAATGAAATAAAATGGGTTAAAAAACAAAGAAGGAAAACTAATAGCATAGATGTGACAGTTTGTAAATGTAACTGTAGGTGAATGAATATCAGTGCAAAACAAATAAGGTTCATTCATTTATTCATTGAGCCCTACCTATAGCCTCGTTGAGAATGTATTCCTCCCGGAAAAAGTCCTGTGCAAGAGGGTCACCGACCTTCCCCGCTTCTGTGACCGCTAGAAAATAATATAATAATGACATTATTAGTTATGATGCACATTCAATCCTCCCATTGATCGAACAAGTGAGGCTGCTTCGTACCTCTGATGTCTCCACCAGCGCAGAAAGCTTTCCCACCAGCTCCTTTGACAATGACAAGGTCAGTGTCATTGTCATTCTCCCACGTCTAGAATTAAAGACACACAAACAAAGCAATTTACAAGACAACATAATCAGAACATGATCATTTTGTATGTTGCTGAGCTAAACCAAGGTTAGGTACCATAAAGTGTTTAGTTACGACATTCAAAACAAAGGTTTAAACAACCACAACTACAAATTGGAATCAATATTAACACAAATATGATACTTGATTGTTTTTAATTGTACAGAAAGTTTTGATCTTCTGGCTTGAACACGGCTCATAACTACTGTTGTAAACCATCTCATACTTTGCTGGGATGATGTTAAATAAGAGTCAACCTTTGTTGATGTTGGTAAATCTTGACATTTTAATATATTTGAAAGGATTATCCAGCTAAATCGAACCTAGTTATATTTAAACACGACCTTACAACTAAACTATAAACTTTTACATAAGTTCAGCAGATTAGGGTCAAACTATGTGAAAGGTTAATGGTCAAATCTGTCCAATAGACAATCTCAGTAACACCTTGACCGTGTCAGAATGAGTGAGATAGTAGAAGCCATTTGCAAACACTAGCTCACTGATGTGACCGATGACCTGACGCTCGTCGCTCCTTGACCTTCGGCCTAGTTGAAGTTTACATGAAGCAGGTTTTCCACCGACCTTGAGCTGAGGGTAGATCTGTCGGATCATGGGCAGGTTCAGGGCGTTCAGGACTTTGGGTCTGTTCAGGGTGATCACACCGGCTCTGCCCACCTTCTCCAGCAACACGCCTGCTTCCACATGACTGGACATCTGATGGAAAACACACAACACACAACATCTGTAGAGATATTTACAATAGACTGTTTTCAAAAGGCAGTTTCACAGAGCATCAGGAGGACGTTAATGTAGCTTTGACTGTTTCATTGATTTGTAGCTCAATGATTCCTTGTTGTAGTTTGTCAGACACTTCAGCCAGTTCCATGTTTAACTGCTTAACAAAAAAATCAATTCCTTTTGTGTACTTTTCATATGTCTCTTAATACTGGAGGGAACAATTGAAATACATTAGAGTATTAATAACTCACCATGTGTCCCTGGATGCGCTGAAGTCTGCAGAGGGATCTCAGTCTGGAGGAGACAGACAGGGAGGGGACAAACATTAGAGACTGTACAGGCTGCACACACAGCATCTGAGACAGAGGCAGGAGGACAGGTGGAGAGGTGGACAGGAGGAGAGAGGGAGGAGGACAGGTGGACAGGAGGAGAGAGGGAGGTGGACAGGTGGACAGGAGGAGAGAGGGAGAGAGGGAGGAGGACAGGAGGAGAGAGGGAGGAGGACAGGTGGACAGGAGGAGAGAGGGAGAGAGGGAGGAGGACAGGTGGACAGGTGGACAGGAGGAGAGAGGGAGGAGGACAGGTGGACAAGTGGACAGGAGGAGAGAGGGAGGAGGACAGGTGGACAGGAGCAGAGAGGGAGGAGGACAGGTGGACAGGTGGAGAGATGATAGAAGGAGGAGGATAGAGGACAAAAGGACAGAGGATAGAAGGAGGAGGACAGAGGGCCAAAGAGTAGAGGACAGAGGGAGGACAGAGGACAGGTGGAAGAAGACTGAGGATAGAAGGACAACAGCTCAGATCCGAGCAGATGAAGTAAATAGTTCATATAAGTTGTTTCCTCCAGAGGGAGCGTGCTGTCTCCTCCTCCACTACGTGTCCCTGAGGACGGAGACATGTCCTTCAGCTCCTACCTGCAGGAGGTTAACACCGTTAGAGACATTATGGTCTGTCCCTCGTCTCGTGTCGACAGAAGCTGCTGGATGGAAACACCGCTCGTCTCCACTGCCCTCTCCACTTCACTTCCGGGTAGAGGACACAAGCAGCCTCTGATTGGTCAGTGAGGATGACGCCCAGGAGGGCTGAGCCCGCAACTGTGTTTGTACGACACCGCCCTCTACTGTCGGGAAGGAGAACTGTGTCTGGTATTCTTTCAATGTAGAACCAGAGAATTCAAAATAAAAGTGAATTTTCCTTCTTTTCCAAAAACATTTAATAAATTGTATTAATTTTAGTACTTTATGATTTGTTAACACGTGGGATTAGATAATCAATAATGAAACAACACAGGCTATTATTATATGTATTATATATTTCTGGTAATTAGTTTTCATTAATTTGTTTTTACCACTGAGCATGTATATATTCATTTTTATAATTTTTATTATTATTATTATTATTAGTAGTAGTAGTAGTAGTTATAGCAGTATAAGTAGTAGTATTAGTATTAGTATTAGTATTAGTAGTAGTTGCAGTAGAAGTAGAAGTAGCAGTAGAAGTAGTTGTAGTAGTAGTAATAGTAGTAGTAGCATTATACGTAGTAGTAGTAGTAGTAGTAGTAGTATAGTAGTAGTAGTAGTAGCATTAGACGTAGTAGTAGTAGTAGTAGTAGTAGTATTAATAGTAGTAGTAGTAGTACTATAAATAATAGCAGTAGAAGTAGTAGTAGTAATATCAAACAGTATGTGTTCTGTTGAAAGTACTAAGAAAATTGACTTTGATTGAATATTTTCTGAACTGCTCTACAATCAGCGACTGTGAGGAACCAGTTCTCTCATTTGAGTATTTCCATTACATTCTACTTTATATCTCTCCTCCACCACATTGTTTTTTTACACCATGTATGTTATTGACAGCTGTTGTTACCAGTTGACAATTTAGCTGGTTTATAACCCTGTACTTCTGTACTTCTTCTTCTCTGTTTTACTTCTATGATACTTCTATATATTTTGCTGAAGTAAAATTAAAAACTGAAGTTTGCCACATCTTGATGCATCTTCTACAAATGTCCACAAATACAAATACTATATATTATATGACAAGAAGAAAAAGCATTCCCATAAATGAAAAGACAAGAAACTTCATAATGTATTCACTGGTATTTATCACACACAGTAATTACCTCTTACACCAAAGTTATGAAATTTGGAGAATATTTTATTTTCAAAGTCAAATATCGTTTTTCATACAATATATTTTCACAGGAGCCTGATTATTATGACAATTTTAAATACGAATCCATTTTAAAAACATTTTGGCTGTAGAATGTTGATCATAGTATCTGGTGAGAGATGAAGGTCCACGACTCTTCCTCAGTCGGAGTCACTGCTGCAGGAGCTGCTGGAGGACTTGAGCAGGGACGAGCAACACAAACACACATTAATGAAACTTCAATCCTCTGAACTATACTATGTATTAACTATTATATGTCACTGTGTGTATTCAGAATAACTTATTTCTGGAGCAAACATAACCAGAATTTAGCGTTTGAGAAAATGCCTGAATCTTACCCCGTGACAGTTCTTTCCTTTCTTGTGACACTTGGCATGAGCGTGACCATTCTTGTGCTTGTGGCCTTTTCCATGACCATGTCCACCTCCGTGCCCTTGGCCCTGGCATTGTCCGTGGCCCTGTCCGTGGCCATGTCCGTGGCCCTGTCCTTGGCCCGGCCCGTATCCGTGCCCCTGGCCATAACCAGGCCCAGGCCCATATCCGGGGTAGCCTCCCTGTTGACCGTGGGCCTGAGGAGGGTAGTTTGGTGGTGGGGCGCTGCCTGGAGGATGTTGAGGGTAGCCCCCTGGCATCTGTTGATGGTTGTTTGGGTAGCCGGGGGGGTACTGGTTTCCTAAACATCAGAAGAAGAGAGGAATCAGATATATACGTCATTGTTTTTTTCACAAGTTATTATCAAGCTCAATTTGCATTATTTAAAAGGAGCTCTTTACCTTGGTTGTGTCCGTACATTTTGAATCTTCCGACACGAGTACAGATTCTAAAAGTGAGATAAAAAGCAGATTGCCTTTCAGTTTACATACGGAGTCCTGGAAGTTAAAGAGCGAGTCCCAGGAGAACTTACTGTGAGCTGGAGATCAGGTCCACAGATGGAGCCGACACCTGTTGGTTCCTCTTATGTACGGCCGCACCTCAGCTTGAAGCCTCAACTCCCATCAGAACATTTTTCTTCTGTGACCTAACTGGGTGTGTGTGTGTGTCTAATAGTTGACATTAAGTAATTATGGACCATACACGATCTAATATTGACTGTAGACACACACAGCCACACCAAAACCTTTGAGATTTTGTTTTATTGAGTTCTTTTGTCGTGCAATTTAATATTTTCATAATTTCCGTTTTAATATTACTAGAAATATTGCATCTTTTCCATTGCTTGATAAATTAATCGTTCGTTTATCAGATAGAATGTAAAGTTCATTAATTCAATTAACCAAGAACACTGTGCATGATACTGCAGTTTTTATCAGCTGTCAAACACAGAGCAGCAGTGACCGGTGCCGGGTCAGTGGGACAACAGCCACATGTGTGAGTTCTCTTTGCTCCAGTTCACACTAAAACCAGTTCAAACAGACTGGGCTTGTTTGTAAAAGAAATGGAAGATTCTAATTTTACAAACCTGAATCTGTGAGTCCCTGTGTGAGGTTTCAGGTGAATGCAGTGGGAGGGGGGGTGCAGGGTGTGTGACTGTTTGTGGTGGAAACCCTCGCTGAACAAAGGTCTGAATTCAACCCACCCTGGGTCAATACAGATAATGTCACTGGACACTGATAAAGAACACATGGAAATAAGAAACTCTTGAGATCAGATATGAAATAAGAGCCAAGACATTACTGAGATTAATTGCTTTTATGAGTAATATGTTGTTTATCACAAAGGAACAATTCATGTGTAAACATATGAAACCGTCAGTAGCAGAAAGATGTAAAAGATGTTTAAAGCAACGCTGCTGTTAATCCATCAGAGGGAGTCAGAGACTGGAGCTGTGTTGCTGACAGGCTGTTCTGACCTTATATGAGAGATTCACATAAGATATAACAACACGTGATGACTACACAAGACTCAAAACCCCTTGAGATGCACATGAGACTCTGAGTTGAAAGAGCACACAGAGAGGGTTGTTTGTTATCGACAGCAGGAAGACGAAGGTGCTCCGGTGGTTTCTCTTCACCTCTAGTCAGAGTCACTGCTGCAGGAGCTGCTGGACGACTGGAACGAGAAAAACACATCGTGAGGATTTGATCAATTCATCATTTTAATATGTGTGTGATGGAAATCAAGATTAGACAAAACAACAAAGTAGAGCCTAAACCTCAGCAAACTTTATTGGAGTCATGACTGTTCTGATAGATGCTTTGTTCTGATGACTTGTGGTCGAAGCAGATCTTGTGACAGAAAGTCAGCTGTGTTAAAAGTAAACAATATAAAAATCCTATTTTAGAGGAACAAATAAATTATTATTTACACATTTAAAAAATGTGACGTGTGGGTAAACTGATTCACATTGAACTTTACACTTGTTATAACTGCTAAGTGGAATAGGGATGTTCTCTTTGATTTCAAATGATTTTTTGTCTTGTTTTTATTTACTTTGAAAAACCAGAGACTTCAATAAAACAACTGGATCTTACCCCATGACACTTCCTCTCTCCTTTGTGACAATGGCCATGCATATGTCCATGCTTATGTCTGTGTCCATGTCCATGTCCATGTCCATGTCCATGTCCATGTCCATGTCCATGTCCATGTCCATGTCCATGCCCATGTCCATGTCCATGATCACTATCACTATCACTATCATGTCCATGCCCATGCCCATGCCCATGTCCATGTCCATGTCCATGTCCATGTCCATGTCCATGTCCATGTCCATGTCCATGTCCATGATCACTATCACTATCATGTCCATGCCCATGCCCATGTCCATGTCCATGTCCATGTCCATGTCCATGTCCATGTCCATGATCATCACAGCCATGATCATGTCCATGATCACTATCATGATCATGATCATGATCATGATCATGTCCATGTCCATGTCCATGTCCGTGTCCATGTTCATGTCCATGTCCATGTCCTTGTCCATGATCATCACAGCCATGATCATGATCATGCCCATGATCATGTCCGTGTCCATGTCCATGATCATGGCCATGTCCGTAGCCAGGTCCAGGACCATGGCTCTGACCACAGTCAAGTCCACAACCAGGCCCTGTTCCGTGACCTTGGCCTCCAGAGCCTCCACAAGGTGGAGCCACAGGATTGTACACAGATGGACCACATGGCTGAGGGGGGCAGGGCTGAGGGGGGCAGGGCTGCAGTGGGAGTTGAGGAAAGAATCCTGACACCGGCTGCTGGTGAGAGTCAGGAGGACACTGGTTTCCTGTTCAAACAGAGCAGGTGATAATAACACTTGATTACAATGTTTGCGTGAAGAAAAGTGAAGAAAAGACAAATATAAAAGTTTTTACCTCTGTTATTTCCAAACATTCCAAAATTTCAGATCAGAATCCTGAAACTGAAAGAATCCATTTAAAGCACATGAAGCAAATCTCAGACAAAAAACTGTTCTCTGACAACGCAAAATGATGTAATGCTGTTAATAACGGAAAAAAACACACATTTAATTAAATCAGTGAATTACGCTTCCTATCTTTGTGTATGTGGGTTAACCCCTAACCCTAACCCAACCCTCACCCGGCCCTAGACCATTACCATAACCTCAACCAGCCAAACTAAATGCCTAACCCTGACCTAACCCTGACCTAACTTAACCCTAAACCAAGTCTTCACCCTCAAACAGCCCTTTAAAAGTGGGTCGGAGAGTGAAGACCGGTCCAAAACGTCCTCACTCTGTATGTTGTAAGCTGAAATGGTCCTCACAAAGATATCCGTCACACACACACAGACACACACAGAGCAGATGAAGGCACACACATGGTGATAAGTCCTGGTGAGCAGTTAGTGAACTTACTCTGCTGTAGTCCAGTCCCTCAGTCTGTCGACAGGTCTGCTGGATGAGAACTTATACGAAGCTTCACCTCAAACAACCCAGAAGACATCATCAGGGGCTGAGCCTTAAAATCCAAGTTTTCTTTTGTTGAACTTTTATTCACCCTTTTTTGCGAGTTGTGCAACAAACGACTTTTTTGTGCTTAATTAACACAACTGTGTGACACAATCTGTCGGGGTGGTTGTCATCACAAGGCACCAGATGAGTAACAATGGAATTGTAAAGGTTTAACTGTCTTCATTGAATTTTTTTTTTTTTTAATTTCCATGAGATCTGGGTGTGGTTTTATACTTTCCTACATTTCACCATAAGACTGGTAATTGACATCTTTTACCAGCAGCCAGTGGTTTTATTAAGATTTACACTTCTCACACCATCACCCTGTGGTCACTTATCAAATCAAATCAAATCAAAGTTTATTGTCACATGCACCAATGACAGAGTCATCGGAGCAGTGAAATTCAAATGACATGGCAGGCAAACATCTACGCAGTAGGCGACTTTACAAAATGAAAAAAAAAAATAACTTACTATGTAAAATAACATATAACATAACATATAACATAACATTGTAACATATAACATATAACACAGTCAAGTCAATATTAAATTAAGTAATATGTTTGTAAGTGTTTTTGCAGCCATGCCAAACTTCTGAGTAATATGAATATATGTATAACATATAACATAGTCAAATAAATTCAAATGAAGCAACAGTTTTCAGGGTGAAGAAGTGGGGAATATTAAATAAGTAGTGAAGTAAGTATATTTGTATGCTTCGGGAGCAGAATGTACATGGTGACTGTTCAGAGGATAGAAAAAAAAAAACATGTTATCTAGCATAACATATAACATCACATCGTAACATATAATGTAGTCAAGTGAAGCAGTAGTTTACAGGGTGAATGGAATATTAAATTAAATAATATGAATATGAATATATGTATACATATAACATAGTCAAGTCAAAGTCAATTGAAGCAGCAGTTTACAGGGTGAAGGACTGGGCAATATATTAAATAAAATAAAATAATATGAATATAGGTATTACATAGGCAGATAAAAGTCCAAATAAAGCAGCAGTTTACAGCGTGAAGAAGTGGGTAATGGAATCTTTGGTTTATAGACATGTAACCTTTGTTACCTTGTGTTAAGGTTTGTGTTCAGATGTTTCCCCTGAGTTCTCCGCTTCCTGATTTATTTTGTAAATTATGATCTTTGTGTGTTTCACCATGTGTTCAATCATCTCGGCCTGCCTTGTCTATATTAGTCTCTGTGTTGTTGTCTTTCATCATCTTGTTCCTGAGTTTGTAATGTTTTTTGAGTTGGATTTTGATTCTTTTAACATAGTTCTTTGGGCCGTGCTTGTGTTAGTGTCGTATTGTGTTAGTATCTTGTGATTTTTGCCGTATTAAATGACGCTTTCTGTTATTTTACTGGCTCCTGCTTTGAGGTCTGAGATCTTAACCCAGGATTCATTCACTTGTTTACAAATAAACACTCCATCAGAATTATTTGAAAGCCATTTTAATCACACATTGAAAGAGTTCTGAAAAAAGATGATACACAAAAATCAACAAGTTGAAAAAGTCAAACGACTGAACTTATTCAGAGAGAATGCATCAATCTTTAATTTCACTTATTACATCAGAATTTAACACCCCAAAAAAAAGCCATGAAAGACACAAAATGTGTGTCACAAACACTTGCATTTGAGTTTCAAGATCACAACACGTGACTGTATTTAGTCATTTAGTTTTAAAGTAAACAGATGGTTGTACACAGGCAAGAGGACGGAGGTTTCCAGGCTGCTTCGTCCAGACGTCTAGTCCGAGTCGCTGCTGCTGCTGCTGCTGCTGCTGCTGCTGCTGCTGCTGCTGCTGCTGCTGCAGGAGCTGGAGGACTAGAGGAGGAACACACCAGCAGACACACACAGTTATCTCACCACTTAACACTGATTTCATTTGCGTTTATTTATAATTGACATTTGGGAGTTTGACAATGTTATTCCTAGCTGGATTGAGTTTGTCCCTTAAAGACATTTCTAAAGAAAAGAGAGCAAATGCATCTCAAAGGTGAAAGTCTCAGGACACATTTAGGAAAGAGGAGCTGCTCCACTGTCATCATATTAATCTGTGGTTGTTCTAAAAACAACCTCCTTGTGTGAATGAAAGTGGTGCAGACAGTGTTTATACTACGTGTCTCCCTCTGCACTGTGTGGAGGATCTTACCCCGTTACCGGAATTCCCCTTCTTGTGACACTTGGTATGGCAGTGGCCGGCCTTTCGCTTTTTTCTGCACTTGTCTCCAGGTTTGCGGCATTTCCCCTTATCACCACCATGTCCATGTCCGCCATGTCCATGTCCATGGCCTTTTTTGCTCTTGCTTCCTTTGCCATGACAGCCGCCTCCTGTAATAAGGAGGATAGTCATTTATTAATATATATAACACGTTCAATGCATGTGGAAGAAAAGAGGCGATATTGAGCCCAGTCGTTTACCTGCTTTACCGGACATCTCCAAACCTCAGACTCTGAAATTAAAGAGAACAAAAAGGTTCATGTTTTGAATATGTTCACACAGATCTCTAAAAAAACAAACATGGTAATGAGCTTAACACAACTTTCAAACATGGAAGATGCAACAAAATAAAATTATGAATTATACGACAAAATAAAGTATCACTATATGAACATAGCTGAACTTACCGTGTGCAAGAGACGAATGCTCAGGTGAAGTCTTCACCTGTGGATCCTATTTATCTGTAGTCACACCTTCACCTGATGTGGTTCATGGGGGCAGTGCTCCAACTCCCATCGGAAACTTTCTTTGTTATGCAAGGAACTCATCTGCAGCACAAAAGAAATAAACACAACTTGACTTGAACACGACGATGCTGCATTCAAATGTGTTAAAACATGAACACTTATGATTCAATCTTATTTGGGACATTGTGTGATGAACATTGTGCGATTGTGATCTGATATGTTCGAGTTCCACTCACACGGGCACGCATCACGCCCCCTGACCTTCGGTGAGCTAATTTCTTTTGTCCTCAGCACAGCACGTTGGACGAGCCTGTTTGACATCTTTTCCTCAGACAGGGCGATGTTATCAGGAGAGAAGAAATGTGTGTTCGGCTTTCTCTGTGTTTTAAACACTCAAACTGGGAACACTGGATTAATGCAAAATCCACTGGTATTCTTTTTGCGTTAACAAGATCGAGTTAATTTGGTGCTTAGGCCCAATAAAGAGGACACGTCTGTATAACACGTGCTGAGACTCGTATCAGTTGTAGAGTCTTTAAGCTTCAAGTTTTGTCAAGTCTTTACAGGGTCAACGGGCTGGAACCGATTTCTCAATAACAAAAGAAAATAAAACTATGATGCAATTACCCAGACCTGCAGCTGTTGGCCAGAAGTTGATTGACAGATTGAAATTTGGTTTCTTCCTGAAGAGTGACTGAGCAACATCTGTACTACCTCTGTAAACTGAATTCCAAAGTAAAACTTAAGTAAACTAATATATTTTCTCTTTCAAATCCACTTGACAAAAGGACAAAGCCCCTGTCAGAGCTCGGCACTAGAGACATCCACAAAATGGACAAAACACAAAGATCCTTAAGACGCCATCATCACTCGAAAAGACTCTATGAGATTATCAATAATCCCACACACGCCCTCTGTGGCTACATGAACAAATGCCTATGGAAAGGCATTTTAGATTTTGACTTGTAAAACAAATAGAGGGACGTTAGGTCCAAAGAACAGCTGACTTGTAAATGCAATTGCATTTTATTATTTTTGCTTTTAAATATACTTCCATTTCACATTTGCCACAAATCCTTTCCTCATTTCAAATTGTTTTAGACTTTCTAGATATTTTATTTTCAGCTTTCATGCGTGCACACTGGCTGGTGTTATATCAGTAAAATACCAGTTTCCTAGCATAGCAAACACTGTAGACATAATTCAGAGGGAAGCACAACCAGTAAAATATTCTTGTGTTTTGTTCACTGGTTTCCAAGCATGAAGCTCAGCTGCTGCTTCTCAAGAAAAGATGAAGTCTCCTGTCCGTCAGCTGCACAAACAAAGAGACTCACAGTTCTCCAGAGACACTCCCCTGATAGTTAAAAGTCAGATGCACGTTGCAATTAAGGACATTCTTGATCTCCTGCACATGTTGTAATAAATAACACGCCACAAAGCATTCTTCCTGACCGCACCTGTCACGCTAAAGACTCAGGCGTGTCAGTGAAAGTGGTCAAAGGGTAAAAGAACCTGATGTTCGGTGGATAAAACAACTCGTCAGGATCCGGTTTTAATGTTTGACGGACACACAACAGTTTGATGAGTGCTCACATTGACACATGTTCAATTCCCACTATCGTACTCGTTTCTTTCTGCTGGTGCAGAAGAGACAAAAGAAACTTGAGACAGAAACGTTGTTTTAGTTTGAATTCATTCAAGTTCAGTCGAGTCACATTGTGAAAAAACTACCATAGAAATCTCTTTATTCTAAAATTCTAAATGTTTTTCTTTTACACTTTATAGTCCAGAGCAGGTGAAGTGAACATCATCGTCCCAGCAGCTCTGTGAGGTGCAGCTCTGGCAGATGAGCTGGGCTGGAATGTCAAGACAAGCAATTCCAAGAATGAATCCTATCTGATGGAATCACCTTTAAAAACACAACTCAAGTTCTGTGACAGTGGAAAAACACACACTTTCCTTTGTCTGAGTTGTGTTATATTTTGTCCTCTTGTCCTTGCACATAGTCTTCGCTGTCATCGCTCTTCACAGCTTCACCCTCCCAGCCAGCGGACTGTCGGGGTAAAGTGCTGAGAAGCGTCCCAGGGTCCACACAGGGAAGACGTTTCTGTAGGAGGTGTAGCTGATGGCACAGCTCTTGTTGAACACACCTGCAATGTTCTCCTGGCGAGGTGAAAGCAAAGAATATCAATATTAATTTATATCTCGTACTTTCATTAGATGAATCAGTTGTAACTTGGATTAAAGGGAGAGAAAGAGATTACTAATCCATACATAAGTGATAGCTCACCTGTGGCCAGTCTCCATTGGGCAGCTGCTTGTCAATCAGCAGCTGGACTCCTCTCTCTATGGCTCGTCTGTCAGGATGCCTGGATACACACACAAGTAGTTAGATTGGATTTTAATTAATTATGTTCGTATTTATAATAGAAATGTATTTTCTGATTGCAGGGAAATAAAACACAAGGTGTAAGCACAGCAGGCACATAACCAACCGCTCAGTAAATACACAACGACACATCACACATGACTAAAATCACTAACAAACATGAACCCATCAGTTCCAGTCTGATCCCATGTTGGTCCAGTCCCAGGTGAGTGAGTGGAAGAAGACCCACCTGGCGGCCATGAGGCCCAGCAAAGCCCAGCAGGTGTTGTGGATCTGAGCCGTGCTGCTCTGGACGTAGCGCCGCTGCTCACACGACTCAAAGTCCTCCCCCCACCCTCCGTCAGGCATCTGCCACTCCAGCAGGAAGCGGCAGGCTCTCTGCACCTCCACACACGCGTCCCTGTCAACAGGACACAGTGGGGCCGTTTAGGATGAATTGGGGGGGGGGGGGGGTTAAGGGGTGAACTTTGTGGTTTATTCAATCAGAAGTCTGCGATCTCTTACTCGTCCTCGTAGACGTGACCCATGCACGCAAAGGCCTCAAGGCCAAACCAGATTCCATACGTGAAGCACACGCCCCAGGACCTGAGCAGGAGAAGACAGAGGTGGAGCTCAGCCTGTGGATGAGGTGGCAAATCAAACAGTCACATCAAAAGTGTGTGAGCGCTCACCCTTCCCAGGAACCGTCAGGCCGCTGCACCCTCCTGCAATACTCCAGTCCCGCTCTCAGAGTGGACCTGAGGAGGACACAAGGACCTGTTACAGCCTTCACCTCCTCCATCTTTATCCTACACCTCAATAGGAACTGAGAAATTATCCAGGAAGCAAAGTCTGTGTGAGACATCCCTCACTAATCGCTTTATGGTCAACAATAAGGTGAGTTTGCAATTTTGTAGTTCTGTCCCAATGTTACCAGATACTCTTTAGTGCACTCGTTTCCCACAATGCATTGTGAAAAGTAGTGTACAGCCAATGGTCAACAACTGAGCAATATTTACCAGCATGCATTGCGCTCACGGTGGAGAGATGAGAGGACCAGAGCAAATGTAAATACTAGTAGAGGCTACCGGTAAGTATTAATACTACGTGCAAAATATACATTTTAACTGTATTGTGGGATTTTGGACACAGCCCATGTCTTTTTGGGGGATTTCTTTCCCATCATGACTTTTTAAAACCATAAACCTACAAATATGGACTAAAATAACTGTTAATTGTATGACTTTGAAATGACCTTTAGGAAGGTTTATGGATATTTCATCCAGTCAGTTCAGTGTGTATATTGTGTTTGTGCCGTGTGGTTCACCTGATCTCCTCCGCCCGGTGGTCAGGGTAGACCTGCTGGAAGTGCCTCAGAGCCTGCATCACTGCCGACGTGCACTCCACATAGGTGTAATCTATCATGATGTCACCTGTTTGTGTGTGTGTGACACAGTACAACAGTGTTACCAACACATTTCAATCGCACAAAATACAAAAAGAGGATGTTTTAGGCTTTTTGCCCTTTAATACAGAACAGGCCATAATCTTGCGACCCATCCAGGGTGTTTCCCTTTTTCATATCTGCAATTCTTGTAGAGTGAGTCAGGCTGACATTCCTTCACCAAGCTCTGATCACTCAGAAGTCAGAACATGAAATGAGCCCAGTCCCACAGCGAGGTCTGTGTGGTGGGTGTTGAGCAAAGTGCTGGTAACGTACTCACCAAACACCTCGGACGGGTTGAGCAGCTCCAGGAGTCTCCCCCCCCTCTTGGTCTCATATGTGGCAAACCCCCCGTCAGAGTTCCTCATGCTCAGGAGCTACAGGGAGATAAGAGAAGACCATCAGTGCTACGGCAGAAACACGACCTCTGAAGTGAACCAGGTGGAGGTGGAGGTGGAGCTCAGTCTGATGTCGGTTTGTGTACGGATCAAACAAATGAGACGTATCGTTTGAATATGAATTGACACCGACATTGAACTGTGTAGATGCTGGAGGTTGGAGTGTTTGCACAGAGACAGGGATGCTGCTCCACCTGCTTCTTTGCTAAGTTCACTTACATAAACATGATTCCCTTAATGGTGACGACCCGGAAGCCTCACAAAAAAGATAACTTAGTCTTGGATGTACTTTCTGCCTGTGGACTCACCACGTTGACGGCGTCATAGAGACGCTCAGAGGGGACATGCTGGCTGATGGAGGGACACAGCTCCTGCAGCAGCATCACTGACTTCAGGCCCTCGGCCGTGCAGTCGGCCACAATCCAGCCGCAGTCCCGGGTGCTGAAGGGGAAGCCTCCCTGAAAACAAAGACACGGTGTGAATTTATGTATTTATTCATATCTGATTCCCTGGATATAATCTCCAGATGCAGTTTAGTCCGTATTTGAGACTAAAGGGAATTATTCTGAAGTATTCTTGTTTAATGCTAGTTGTACCTTGTTCATTTGTCTGTAGTATTTCTTGTATTCTGGAGGATTCTCCGGTATCTGGTGATGGAGTGGAAAAACCAGTCAGGCATAAGAAATCACAACTGAAAGCACTGGAGGATCATATTACACTGGAAATCTGCAAATATGTGTCAGGGAGGATTAGCTCTGGGAGCTCCTGAGACTCATGCTACTTGCACCTGTGTTATGGTGAGAAAGTGATGTGCGTCTTGGAGGCACTTCGATAGCCGCGGGTCGTCCTGGGCTCCTGCCTGAAACCACACAACTTATTATAATCAGCTACATGACACACTTCAGTCAGGACTCACACACTCTCCTCAAAACTCAAAGACCTGTGAGTTACAACTGATCTGAGACTTGAGAAGTGAGTCGTGTTTGAAACCCATTTAAAGGAGCAATGATGATCTGTGGATTTGTAATTTTATGTTGAGGAAAGTGAGGACAGAACTGAATTGAATTGAAATATTAAAAGACATTAACAGAGGTAATAGTGTGGGTGTGTTACCTCGAGGAAAGCCTGCACGGCAAAACAAGTGTCCCACAGCTGAGAGCCATTGGTCCCCTGTGCAGAAGAAGAAGGTGAAACTGAAACTCTCTTTCCAGGACGACATGCAAAGTGTGGAACCAGCACTAAGTTGAATCAATATAATAAAGTTTAAGAGTCTCACCTGCATTTTCATCCCGTCCAGCCCCAGCCTGGAACACAGAGGACTGACTGTTAGTTCATCTGCAGTTTACTTTCAGAATCAGAATCAGAAAGTATTTATTGCCAAGTAGGTTTACACCTACAAGGAATTTGCTCTGGTTATTGGTGCATACAATGAACATAGAAACATAAAAACATAAAAACATACAAACACAATAAATACAACACACATAAGAAAAGCAATAAAAAGAAAAAATATATATTTACTCACTATTTACTTCTAATTTACTCTTTTTCTAATATTTATGCAAAGCAACATTTATTTAGACATAAACATATCTAAATAAAATATATATAAAAGGTAAAAGATTTAAAAAGGGAAGTAAAAAGTGAAATGCAAGATGCAAGACGGTGAAAAGTGTCAGATTGCAATATGCAAGGAGGTTTTGTTCCTGATGGACCGCAGCCTCCTGCCCGAGGGAAGAACCTCATGCATACACATACTTAAAGATCTAATAGCACTGAGTTAACAACTTTCAACATCACACACATGGGTTGCATTATCCAGCACAAGAGTGTCTTGAACAACTTTTTGATGAGTTGGTAAGTGAGTTGTTACCAGAGATAATCTGGGATCCTGGACACGTGCTCCTGAAACACCGGGGAGGTCGGACCGTCCACGTACCAGCGAACCAGCATGTTGATGGTCTTGGAGATCTGAGGACAAAGGCCAGAACCTCATGTTTACACTCTCTTCCTTTAACAGTCTGAATAAGATGACTTTTGTAAAACTCAGTGTTCCTTAGGGTGTGTGTTTTCACTACCGGTCCGATGCTGATGCACTTAGTGAAGCGGTCGTCGGCCTGGATGTGCTCGTACAGCTCTCTGACAGCCATTCCTCTCAGGGTGGTGCTGTGATGGGCTTCGTACACATTCAACACCACTGCAGGGAAACGAGGGGAGGGGAGGGGAGGGGAGGGGAGGGGAGGGGAGGGGAGGGGAGGGGAATGGGAGGGATTCAAGCAGCGGCACGTGGGAACATTCCAGTGAAAAACACTTGCATAATACCTCATTGCACAAAAAAACACCTCGTAGACATGGACACTGCTTCACGTGTGTTGTGTTAAACTTACTGTGTGTTGTGTTAACTTACTGTAGGCAGCATCGAGCAGCGAGCTGTGAGCTGTGTACATGTCACCTGCTGCCACGTTGTTCCTCTGAGCCGGCCAGCTGATGGAGGCATAGTCCTGGACATAAAGCTCCTACACAACAGGAAAGAGACAAATGTGTTAAACAACTGGTTGACACATATGGAGGCTCGGTATTTGTAGCAGAAGGCAAAGTAACAATTACACGATAAAACACTTTATACTTGAAATTTGAATTATAGAGGCAAATATATAGTATATATTTTTTCACTTTTTTAGCTTTAAAAGTAAACTGTTTAATCCTCAATCATCGTCAGTTGCAACTCAACAATAACAATCGATTTAACTTAATATTAATTTCAGTGGTGCTTTCAGTGGAAAGCGTTAACTTTTAGACCTCTCTTCTAATTTCATCAAAAGTCAGTTTATCATTGAGCTCTGGTTGTGATCAGGAGTGTAGCGCCCCCGTGTGGTACAGTTTGGCTTCAGCACCTGTCTGAGGCTGAGCACCAGGGAGTCTTCCTCAGCCGCCAGTCTGACAGCGTAGCAGTAGCTCATGGGGAGGTAGACCTGGCGACAGTGACACCACAGAGTGGAGGGGTGGGCCGGCATCCAAGTGGGGAACAGCCTGCAACAGACACATGTACAAACATCAAACCCTGAATATGTTCAAAGGAAAACTGGTTTCCTGCTTCATAGACAAGAGATTCAAATGAATGTAAGTTCAGCTGGTGATCTGATGTCACAGTAAGTACAGATACCTAACAAAGTACTTAAATCCTGAATCTTACCACATCTCTGGCAGGAGCGTGTTCATTCCTTCCCAACTGTACACATTTAAAATGGCCAACCAGAATTTGCCCCACGAGGGAATCCCCAACGCACCGCCTGAAAAAACACAGAGCAACAAATGTAAAATCCAAAGTTTGCAGGAAAAGTTAAAACACAAAAGGAAGAAGATATTTTTTTTTACTTCTCACCTTTGCTGTGCAGGTTATTTCTGGCTCGAACCATATCTGGGTCATCAGGCTCTAGTCCCAGGATCCTCAGGGACGTGTAACTCAGTGCTGTGCCAAAGACCGTCGACTTATCCTCAATATGTCTGAGGGAAAAATATAAATAAATATATGTGAGTGGTCAAAGGTCAAAGGTCAAAGGTGAAGTACACAGTAACCCCACTCAACATGTATTTGGTCATGTGATAACAGCTCAAACCCCTCATTTGCCCAACTCCTCCAGTGAACCCATTCAAACTTTGACCAGTTGTCATTTGAACTCAAAGATTAAACGATTAGATTCCAGTTATAAAAGTCAAAGGTCATGGTGACCTCAAATGAATTTAGAAAAGGTTCTCCTTCGCTGAAGTGTCAGAAGACCAACTACCTGTTTGTTACCTTTGTCTTTTGCGGTGGGAAACACGGCATCATCTTACAGGAGATGCACATTAAGGGATAAGGCATGCACACATATCAAAAGACAACAAAGTGTGACGGTAACTTACAGACCCCAGCCTCCATCAGGCAGCTGCACGGAGCGCAGGTACCTCACCATCTCCTTCTTCCAAGCCCCGGGCAGCGGGATCTTAGCCACGTGGCAGGTGATCAGGAGGCCTGTGGAGCACACACACGGCTACAGATCGAAACACACAACAGTATGTGCCAGCATCTTAACACCATCACCCTAGGACAGGGGTCTTCAACGTTTTTCAGGACAAGGACCCCACAAACTGATGGAGAGATAGAGCAGGGACCCCCTACTATATATATTGTATGTAATTGTATTTTTAATTAAGCTGGGCCTAGTGCCATGTATAAACATAGCTACCCTGTTATTGTGCAATCAATACTAAGCTATTCAAATAATACACAGAATGATAACGTCTTCTGCCTCCATTTATTATATGTTGGATTCATGTTAATGTGTATTTAAAGATATTTAAATTAGTTGGAAACAATTCGTTGACAAAAAAATTAAAAAAATTGCGACCCCCCCCTGCAGTATCTCGGCGGACCCCCTATGGGTCGCGGACCCACTGTTGAAGACCTCTGCCCTAGGGTACACACTTCTACAAATGGAGGCCCGTGTATTTTCTCAGGTATGAAAAGAAAGGGCATGTCCTACCTGGGAGCAGGAAGAGAGGTCCTCCATAGTCCCCGGCCCAGTGACCGTCCTCCGCCTGGAGGTGACTGTAGAAGTGCATCCCCTTCAGAGCCACGTCCACGGCCGTGTGCGCAGCCGGGGATCCAGGCACCAACTCACTCTGTGGAGAGAACACAGGAGGAGGAACTATTCAATAGGAAAGTATATTCTGTTGCTGTAGCACAAAAGTGTGGGAATCTGAGAATTTGAAATTGGATTCAAATGGTTGTAAAAGTGACAAATAAGACAATGTATAGTGGATGATTTGATCAGTGTTTAATATAATATCATTAAAATATTATCCCGATATAAAGTTCCCTACATGGCAGATACCAAAGAGTATATGTTGAGTCTAGACTCTTGAGGAGATCACATGTAGAACTGTCGAGAAATGCTGGTTTAAAACTGCTGGCATCAATTTGTGATTATAAAAAAACCCTGATTCATGGTCCCTCCATCTTCCAAACCATCTTCCCCACAAAGGGAGACAGCAGATACAAAAAGGAGGTGAACCCACCTTGTCGATGCCGAGCGAGTGAGCCTCCATCACGGTCTGCTCCCTGTCGGGGGTTTCCTGATCCTCCACATAGCGCCAGGTCTGTCTGCCCTCGCCACTGGTCAGCCTCCAGCGGCTCAGGTCTGTGGCCGGCTCCGTCCTGTACGGGCCCCCCCGCCTCCGCAAGTGCCTGGAAAACACAGCTGGTTGGTTTAATGGTGCGGTTCTTCTGCCAAGGAAGTTATGTTTTCACCCCTGTTCATTTGTATGGTCGTGAGCAAGATGATGCAAAATACTAACTACAGAAAAACTGGATGTGGTAAAGGTCGGACAGAGTTTAAATTGTGGAGTGTGGATGCCAGATGGGTCGGTTATCAAAATGTTCCCTGATTTCTCCCAGAATAATTCATAGATCTTGATTTTAAAAAACAAATCTGGTGCATTTAGGGACAGTTTTTTATATATATGTGCAAATCGGAATTGCAATACAGAATCCAGATCTGGTGAATTTAAATGAGTCTTCACTGAGTTCCGTTCTAGCTCCATGTGCACATTTTCTACAAAAAAAATAAAAAAGGTATTTCCTCAGCTGGTCAGAAAATTAAACCAGTAACTCATGAGGTGACTCTGCTGCTGGTTTTCAGTCCATGTGCAAAGTGGTGACACACAAATCCAAAACTGTGCAGAGAATATGAAGTAAACACTCAAATACAACAAAGGTACTGGTAACTTTAAAATACACAGTAAAATACACGGTTTTCTTATAACTTTTATAAATAAATAACTCTACAGCTGTTTTTATAGATATGTTCATTTCATATTTTCATAAAAACTTATTAGCTCCTGTTGAATTCACGACATCGATAAACATGAGTTATAAAACAGCTGTTTTGATGACATCATCCCCTGAGATGTAAAAAGTATATAACACAGATTGTGTACAAAAGTAAATACTCACGTCCCCTCAGTCATGGTTGTGATACTCAGATGATCCCTCCGCTGAACTGGGACTGGATCTCTTCTCCTCTCGGTTCTGCCCCTCCTGCTCTTTACCTGGGAGCTGTAGTCTTTTGAAAGAATACACATCTCAGTCTGTGATACAACCCGCACTACATCTCCCAGAAGACACCGCGGCTGCCTTCCGAGGAGTTTCCCCACATGGAGAGACATGAGCAGAGCCTCAAGTGTCCAATCACGCGACGGGTGGGCGGTGTTAAGAGGCGGGTCTACAGCGAGCTCCTCCAATCAGAGCAGCTGCTCCGAGAAACGCTACAGGTGCTCACATATTAACGACGATCAGCCAATGAGTAGTTTATATGAAAAATAACACTTTTTATTTGATTAATCGAACATTTCACAAGTAAAAAGATCAAATTAAAGCAGAAGCATTTCACTGTACAAGTAAAAAACAAGTGCTTCACTTTATGTTACAGACAGACAAGATCAAGCTGATTATCACACAGATCAGGAATCAGCATCTCATCAAGTTTATGTAAAAACCAACACACAGTTAGATCCTGTATTTGCACTTATTTTCAAAACTATGCTAAACTAACTGTACAAAGTTAAACCAAGTGTAAAAATCTTTTACACTTGGTTATATTCTCCACTTGCAAACACCCAGACATTTATGACACACACACACTGAACTCATTTAGCAACAGACTCAGCTTGAGCTCAGCAAATCCAAAGTGGTTTGCTGACAAAAGTCCCACGTCTCCTTTCTTTCCAAACATTTGTGTAACAATGAAGATATTTCTGCAGCAACAGTCCGTCAGTCGTCGACAATGCTCAGCAGGCCGCTCAGCTTCAGTCTGCAGGCCAGCTCTTCCTCTTGGCTCGCCAAAATCTGCCGCTCAAGCTCCTTCAGCCGCCATGCCATCGACACAGGGATGGTTTTAGGCCACGATGAATTCTCCAACGGATCATCAGGCTCCTGACAGGTCCAGACAATGAACATGTATAAGTACTGCGAATCTGAAATTCGTAAATGAAGCCAAACTTCCCCTCTTCTTAATAACCACTTGAAGAAATGACCCTGACTCCCTGAAGGAGAAGTGAAGTCGAACCTGTGTCAGTGGGGCATCTCTCGTCTTGGCTGTGGGGGAGTGAATCCTGGTTGTGGGCCTGGAGAGCAGGGTGGAGGAGGGAATGAAGAGCGGCGAGGACAAATGCTCTAAGGGGTCGCCATCCAGCCAACGCTGAAGCTGCTCCAGGCTCCTGGAGAGATACAGTTGTATGTTAGACCTACTTGTTGTACATTACTTATGGCAAATAAGAACTGCAATGTGAATTATCTTATAAAGATGTAGCACAGTCATGCTAAATTAAATGTAACCATTTATTTAGTTTCTCACTCTGTCCCAAAGTTTAGTTCTTTATTAAACATTATTCAGTTTTCATCCATACACCTCTGCCCTTTCAATACTGTGTATAGGAAAAATGGTATATACAATAACCACAAAACCTCCAGCAAAGCTGTGTCTGTACCTCGTGCTTTCAACCTTCTCCTCCTCTAAACTCTGCAGGACTTTGTGGGCCAGCAGCTCTTGTGTTGTTGGAGTGTGTGTGATGTCCAATGATGCTGCCGCTGCCTCGAGCGGCTCTGCCGTACTGTGGAACAACCTCTGTCTGAGGGACAGACCGGTGGGGGAGGCACGCGCAGCTGCACTTGCCCTGATGATAGAAGAGGGGGGATGAGGAGGGAGGAGGGAGGAGGGAGACGGGGACAGGGGTTGAGAAATTTGTAATCATCATGAAGCATGAAGAGTAAAAGCTGTGTCAATACATTATCAGCACATGTCAGCCTCTAGTTAACTTCCCCTGGTTCACTGAAATACCAGAGCTCATTCTGTATTTGCACACACACTGTAATATTTGCCTAACGTTGACCTTAACAGTTAAACTGAGGTAAGAGACCTCAGGACAAATTAGCAGGAGCTGTTGACAGTAACAGAGTCAATTTCCCCACAACAACTAAATCTCATCCAAATGATAAATGTTGCGCAGTAAGTTGAAGTGAGGAGATCATTACCCTCTCTCCTCCTCCTCCTCCTGCCACCGCTGCTTCTCCCTGTGTGTTTGTCTGGTGGCCTGGGTCCACTCCTCAGGGGGCTGGAAACCCTTCAGGGACTCTGTGAGGAAGTAAATCAGGATCTCTCCATCCTCTGTCACAGCATCTTCAATGACAAAACAAGCAAATAGTCACAAGTTGTATTGCAAGTCTTACACAGTCTGTCGTCATGGGTGAAAGTGAAGAATGGCCTCACCTTCACAGGCAGGTGATCCTGGTATCTGCCAGTCTTTCAGCTTGTGGTCAATGCAAATCACCAGCACGTCATCCCAAGGGATCTGACTATAGGCCGTTAACACACCCTCATCTCCAGTGCCCCAGCTTCCCATGGCGGCCTCGGATCTGTTGGCCCGGGTGCAGTGACCCTTTAGCCGGACCCTTTCCAGAAGGTTTTCCAGTCTTGACATTAGAAGAGGCTGACTGTGGTAAGAGACCGGGATCTGAGCAGCGTAGCAATAGATGGAGGAGCAGAGTTCACACCATGAGTCTAGACAAAGGAAGAGATAAGCGAGCACAACAAGGGGATTATTGGTTTCTTTCGCACTAATACAAACTCCAAAGTAAAAAAAATAGCCTTGGTCTCAATCACTAACCGGTGGAAGAAAGCTTCTCCCACTGTGGCAGCTGCAGGCTGAGGATGGCTTCCCGTAGCCAGGCCAGGTGTTCAGCTGAGTTCCAGCCCAGGTGAGGAACAAAGTCTCGGGTTTCAGGCAGGCAGAACTCGCCCGGCGGCCACGAGAGTTTACAGAGATCCTCTGATGACGCTGTGTCAGCAATGTGAGCCAGGACGGCATTGTACAGCTGGATGATGGGCGCGGGGTCCTGGGAAGGAAGACAAGCGACGCCTCGCTCCTGGCGGTGGCCGTAAACTCTGGGAGTGAACTCGCGACTCAAACTGGACTCTACAAGCTGCACCAGGCTCTGGCAGGACAGGGGGAGGGATGGTGGAGCGCGGGACAGCAACCAACGCAGAGCGTGGCTCAGCTAGAGACACACAACAAAGATGGAGACGTTCATTTAGACACTTAAAGAGAAAGTGAGCATCAAGCTCCAGAACTCACTCACCCCCTTTGCCCTTTAGCCCTACCTCCATGGATGTGTATGTGCAGTACCTGTTTGGATCCCTGGACGTCACTCGTGGTCTCTGGTATGAAGAAGAACGTGAACTCTGATATCAGTCCTTCCATGACCATCATCTGCAGCATCAGGGCTGAGGCACGAGGCACCATGAGAGAAAGGGATCAGGATTAATTCACACGGATACATTCAGCTAGGTTCATTAAAAACTGCCTCATTGAATATCTAAAGTTTTGTTTCAACAGACAACTAATATTTCAATCTTAGATTTTAACAAACATGCATTAATCCCATGTTTACTGATCATTACCTTCGACAAGTTTCTGTGTATCACCAGGGCCACCATCAGGTCCTGGCACCAGAATGACCAGCGGCAGTGGGCAATGCCAGGTGCTGGTTTGCTGTAGCTGTTTAAGCTGAAGCAGAGCTGACAGCAGAGGTACATCCTGCTCGTCTTGCCCCCCCTCGATGGCCGGCATGGCAGGAAGCAACATGATCAGAGCTCCTGTTCCAGAGAGCTCGCAGCTCTCCTCCATTTTAGACAGGCTGTCTTCAGTGAGTGGGCCTCGGGACGCCTGGGCCACAAAAACAAGTAGAGAGGTGGTTACACAGTGCCAGGGCAGAATAACTGATATTGGTCAAATCAAACGATTATGGTCTAGATCATAGTTTACCTTAATAACATTTCTCTTAATTAATACCCTTTATATTAAATGTTTTAATAATAGTTAAAAACTGCCAATCCCCTCACTTGTATCTACAATCTAACTGCACATGAGCCCTTTAAAAACAGGCTTCATCTTAAAATCATTCAAGCTTGTGTGTTTTCTTTGCATTTGACCTCAGTCGTCCATAGAAGTTGCAAACTGATCAAACCTTGACGCTGATGTGGACTTTGTGAGTGTGTGGTCCTCTCTCCTGCAGCGAGTTGGTGACACACAGGGTCTGCAGAGTTCCATCAGGCTGCTCCTCCCCGACCTCCGACGCCTTGTCCCCGCCGAGTTTCACCTCCAGCCAGTCTGACAGGATCCTGGTACAGGAGACAGGAGAGGACAAACTTAGGCCCTGTACACACCTGGTATCAACATCCATCCTGAGACAAGTACGTGTAAGCAGGGCTGCTGCCTACCTGTCGGCCAGGCTAGCCACACTCTCGTGGTTGCTTGGTAAGAGGAGAGCCATCTTCCAGTAGATCCGCTCCGGTGGGTCGGGGATGTTTTCTGACACCAGCGCCGGCAGGTCGAGCGGCGCCCACACCATCTCACTGAGAGCAACATCACAAAGAGGTCAGAATGCTGCTTCGTGACCACACGCTAAATAAACGCACACAACAACTCCAGACTTACTCAAGCAGCTGCTGATAGTAGTAGTGGACTCTCATCTGGTGGATTGCTTCTTGCCTCATTCTGAATAACCTTAACAAACATTAAAAAAAAAACAGTCACTTACTGGAGCAGTAAAAAAAGAAAGTTGATTTAACCATCCAATTAGTCATCCTAAGTAAACTATTATAAATAACATGCAACAACAGAAAAAGGGAGATTAATGTACCTGGTGCTTGACATGGCCAAGGTGCCGGCATTTCCCAGGTTGACCAGACCACGGGCCAGGTCTTCCATGCAGGGCCGTGCAGGGGCGCTGGGAGCGAGAGCCTTGAGTTTGAATCGGGGGTCCACACAGCACGGAGCTGCAGGGAAACCTCTCATCTGTCGCTTCAGCTGCCGACGGAACGCGACCACATCACGCCACCTGGGGGAACAGATAAAGAGGGAAAAGGTTCCAGATGCAGTTAACCCTTCCAACAATGTACTTGTGTATGTACAGTATATTCAGTGTAGCTGGTTGATATTGGACTGCTCTCTAATATTTGATAATGGCCAGACAAGGAAGCATCTGAGTTTCAGGTGTCTTACCTTTTGATGTACTTGTGGATACGCTGCAGTTCATCATCCAGGATTTCTTCAACAATCAGAGCAATATCTGCTTTCAGAGTCTCCTCAACTAGACTGGTGCAGACCTGCTCTGTGCATGTAGCCACACGGTCTGCCTTCTCATTCACTGCCAGCCTGAAAGAGGTTAACAAAGAAATAATTCAGATACAGGCTCTGAATATCTAGGACTCAGGATCAGCAGATTATATCATATTAATAATCCAATAATAAAGCAATCTGATAAATAAACGTCTAATTGTCATTTCCCCATTACAACATTATTTGATTTAATGAGTTTGAAACTTCTTACTGGATCTCAGAGGTGGAAGTTTCCTTGATGGTCTCATCTAAAACTTCGTGGAGGATCTCTGTGCAGATGGAGCAGCTGAACTGAGCCAGGAAAGCCGTGTGCTCCTGCCTCCTCCTGGCACAGGGACAAAATGAAAGCCAGATATGGGTGGGTGGTTTTTGTGAAAATATTCTGTAGCTCAAACGTGGATGTGACAATTCTTTGTCTGCTTGAATAAACGCATTAAAGAAGAACCCAACATATCTAACAAGCGTTAGTTTATATTCTGCTTTCCTCTTTCTGAACCAAGCTGAGGTTTGTAATAAATGGCACTGAGCTATAATCAACAAGCTGTCCATATCAGGCTGTGCTCATGAGACCAACCTGGCTTCTTCAAGCTTATGTTTCTCTTCAGCAACACGCTCCTGTTCCTCCCTGATCTCGGTGGAGGACACCTCCTGCAGCAGTTGCACCAACACCTCACTCACCAGGGACTCCACCTGCACACTGCTCTCACTGCACAACAAACACAAAACACGTCAACGAGTAAAATCAAATTTAATAAGTCTCCAGTCACTTAGTGTGGTACAGAAGATGGACGGATTATAAATCGTCAACACTTACGCAAGAGCTGTTGATGCGTAGCTGGCCCCGACGACGGCTACTTCCCTCGCTGCTGCTACGACCACCTCTTCGATGACACCGTCCAGTTCAGCCATGATTTCCTGCAGATGCAACACAGACTGTCAGTATAGGTCTCTCTTGCTTTTAAAGGTAGATCTCACTGTTCTAAACACATTTGACAAACGCTCTTGCTCTGTTGAAATGGCACAAGTATGGGTATTACTACTCTATAGGCCCCCTTTTATAGTTTTCATTATGTATATATATATTAAACTTTAAATAATCACCAAAGCTACAAGGCATCAGTAAGATATACAGGTAAGTGAGATTGAATTTGTTCTGAAAGTAGGACGTCCATGAGAGGCGGAGTCTTTCCCCACCTCGTTGCTGTACACATGCCGAGGTGCGGCCGGAGGAGATGGTGCTGTGACGGGCTGAGGTTCAGGTACCGGTTGGAAGAGCTGCTGCACATCGGGCGGCTGGGCTGAACCGAAATGTGATTCACTCAGCACATTTGTAGCAGCTGGAGGCAGCACAAACTCAGAGGGAGTGTCGGGACGTGGCGCGACCTGGAACAGTGGCTCAACGCTGGGCGGGGCCTTCACCTCCAGCTTGGCAGCGAAAGCTGAGACATGAAGAAAATCAATGAATGACTCTGAATCTATACATTGATGGGATGAGATGATGTTCTCGTTTCTCATAATGAATTCTGAGATGATTACTGCTGACAGATGTAAAAAGCAAAGATTAATGTTCTGTCACTACAGAAGCAAGGAGTTGTATTCCTCATGTACATGAACCAGTGGGTTTACGATGCAGCATAAATGTACAGTACATTTATAATAGTGTTAAAAGTTGTGTCCTGTGTAAAATAGACCCAGTACCTCTGAACTGGCTTGAGGAGGACTCAGCCTGAGTTGCCTCTCCACGGAACTTGTTCTGGGAGTCAAAGCTGCTGACCGGGTTGTGCTGGGGAGGACTGGGGAGCGAGCCTCCGTTCACCACCTCCCCGACCAACACAGGTTTCTTTGCCAGGATGACCACAGACTTCTTCTGGGAAAGAGACAGCTCTGGCTCCTGGAACGCTGTCCGACTCAGCTCAACTATACTGTGAACAAAACAGTGATTTCAACTTGGTCAATATCAATGACTTCTGACTGTTAACTATGCTGAATAGATTGTTTATTCTGTTTATAAATTAATAAGAGGCTTTAAAAGACATTCGGTTCTGATTTCAAAGGCATCAGTCATCGAATTAGTATCGTTTCAGTTTCAAGTTTCAGTATGACGATGCCAAACTTGGTATTGGTATCAAAGTCAAGACTTTAATAAAGTGACCACACCAATATGATGGAGCTAATGTCAGTTATAGACACGTACCCGTCGTTGACATTAAGGCCGTACTGCTGGAGGAAGTCAATCGTTTCTGCTGTGTCGAGGAACATAAACATCCGAGTAATGTCCTCAACTGGAAAGGCAGTGGACCGGGGACCTGTGGTGTGAGCAATGTTCAGGGTCTTCAGGGCCTTAGCTCTGACCTGCACACAGGAAAGAAAGACATACGGGAATAAAGACAGAGGACGAATGAACAGCACAACCTTCTGTCATGTGACATTTCTTACACCAATTATATTGATCAATGATTAATCCATCATAATCATCATCAGAACAGCAATGAAACTACTTTGGTTTACAGCTGTACAAACTCATTTAGTTTAATTTTTCTAATATTATTTTCGGGAACATAATCAAACTAAGAAATCACAAGTTCCTGATTCCCTCCATCTCATTCATCGGTGAAAGAAAAGAGTTTGTGACCTGATTGAAATATCTGTGCAGGAGGCAGCTGGCGAGGTACGAGGCTCCTTTCACCAGCTTGAAGAAACGCACAAAGTTGTTGTTGCTGACTGCAGAGAACGCCTGAACTGCAAACTTCACCTCAGGCGAGTTACGCACTTCGTCGCGGAACTGCTGCACCTCACTGTGTGACATGAAGCGGGAGGACAGTTTCATTAGTGTGATATGAAAAGCAACAAAACATCGATGAAGTCAAAGGACATGAATACAATCTGAAAATTAGGGTGTAAAATCTGTGTTTGTGAGTTTTCATGACTGACCGCAGGCTGTCGCCATCATCCAGCTTCAGCAGCACGTTGTACTGGCGGAACTCTGCCTCACAGGGGCAGTAGATTTGACGCGTTGCCAAGTCCTGGTACATCTCTTTGAGACTCTGCAGGCACTTTGTCATGTTCTCGTTGTTGATCTTGGCATCGAACGACGACAGACGCTCCTCGCAGAGATGGTGGGCGCAGTGCACGTGGAAGCGTGTGCACTTTTCAATCAGTGACACCGTGTGTGGGCAACACAGGTGCTGCTGGATGATGTCCTGTGGGCACCACAGAGGAAAGGATCAATTTGCAATACGGGTTCCATGACGTGTTGCGTTTAAACCCGTGCAGATATCACAACTGGACCCAGTTCCTCATATAAATAAGACTTTAAATAAAACAGCACACGTTGAAGCAGCAGAATTAAATGGTCCAAAAAGTGACCAAATAGTGTTACTGCAGATTACACTCACTCTTGTTAAGTGTTTAGATGATATTGTGAAGTTGAGAATAATATGGAAAAGATCATTTATGGTAACTTGATGGATTGATGGAGGTTACAAAGTATCTTCGAGTTTGGTGTAGTGAGCAGCAGGGCTCAGTAATCATTTTTTTCTTTTCAATAGTTAAATATGAAGCAGGTCTTTACCTTACGGATACCACGGGTCCTGTTCCAGACAAAGTCGTACCAGTCACGGTAGTTGTCATCGCCGTGATCCATGATCTGAGTCACCAGATAGTCCATGGTCATGCTGAGCACCGGCAGGGGGCGCAGGTCATGGGGCAGGGGCTCCTCCTGGTCGGCTGATGAGCGACTGTACTCTTTGATTGCTGCAGCGTGATACACCTAGTTGGGAACAGGAGGAGACGGTTTTATTTTTTGTCGACAGGGTCCCTCCTGTTTTCAAAGTACCCGTAAACTCTCATTTGTAAAAATACCAATTTTCTTTATACTTTGACCTGCAACATTAACTTATACATTCCATGTAGCTGTAAAACAGCCATAACAACAATGTGATATTACCAAATCCTAATGACTAAATGCAAGAATGATTTTAAAAGGTGTGCTTCTTTTATTTTGCCTTCCCAAGTTGAAAGAGAGTATAAGTGACATATGCTGCAAAAACCTTCAGCAGATTACAAATTTAAAGTGTCCAAAAGAAACCTAATAATACCAGAGACACAATGGTAAATCTAACTGGACTGTCTCAACTGAACCCCCCCCGCCCAAATATTCTCAAGTCTAAAACACGTTACCATCTCTGTTCCTGGGATGACCTCGAATATGCTCAGCTGGTTCCGTGTCTCTCTCATGTACCTCTCCTTCTCTGGACACATGTCAGGACATGTCCCCACAAACACCTTGGATAGATTCAGGTCTGTTCGCTTCGGC